>NW_007252792.1:130049-195290 GCF_000164805.1 Carlito syrichta
AAAAAAAAAAAAAAAAAGAACTTAAGTTACAGCTGCATTTTACATTTAGAGTAAAGAAAGTGTACATGGCCCAAGACATCATGCAATGCAAAAGTTATGCAAATCACAGGACTTACGGTGACCTTGATACTATATAGTTCAAAGAAAGAGGGTAAATAGTCTGCTGGGAAGTCAGGGATCCCCTGAAGCTACTTACTGGGAGAGCATAGAAAACAAGGGGACTCTCAGGAATGTGCTCAGGAATGTGCAGCAGTGCTTGGATTCCACCATGCCCTTCTCTAGGGACTGTGGCAATATGAAGGGACATTAATGGGTCTCTGTATCAACAGGAGAGGAAGAACCAGAAAGTAAAGAGAACAAAGGCCTGGTAATCAGTCTCCATCTTAAGGAGTCAGAGCATTTCTGGGTAGAGTCACATTTTTTTTTTTTTTGAGTTGGAGTCTCACTCTGTCACCCAGACTGGCGTGCAATGGCCGCTCCCGGCCACCGCAGCCTCGACCTGCTGGGCTCCGGCGATCCTTCCGCCTCAGCCTTCCGAGTAGCTGGAATGACAGGCATGCGCTACCACGCCCGGCTGATTTTTTGATTGATTGTAGAGATGAGGTCTCGCTGCCCAGGCGGGTCTCGAACCCGCGGGCTCAGGCAATCCACTCACCTCAGCCTCCCAAAGGCGCGGGATGACAGGCTGAGCCACCGAGGCTGGCTAGAGTCACATTTACAAACCAGTTAAGCCGCCTCTGTCCAGTCATCCTGCCAAGAAATCATTTCCTCTTTCCTCACCTAGACTACATGTCACTGAGCAGTGCTGCTTGCGGGATCAGCTCTACTGGGAAGACCAGGGTTAGAGCAAGGACCGAGCTGGAGTCAGTTCGTGTCTGAGATGGCAGATGGGGATAGACAGCACAGAAGGAGCCATGAAGTGATGGAAAGTGTGGAGTAAAACCCACAAACTGTGAGTTTCCAGACTGCCTGGAGCAGGGATTGGAACGATGAACTGTGAGTAACACCTGCAGGGGTAAGCTGAGCGCTTGAAGCATGGGGAGCTGCCTATGCAATTTTATTTTATTTCATTGTTTTTGTTTTTGTTTGATCAGGGTCTCACTCTGTCACCCAGCAGCCACAACATGACTCACTGCAACCTTGACTTCCTGGGCTCAAGCGATCCTTCTGCCTCAGCCTCCTGAGTAGCTGGGACTATAGGTACACAACACCACACTTGGCTAATTTTTTTTTTTTTTTTTTTTTTTTGCAGAGACAAGGTCTTGCTATGTTGCCTAGGCTGGCTTTGAACCCCTGAGTTCAAGCAATCCTCCCTTCTCAGCCTCCCAAAGTGCTGGGATTACAGGCAGGAGCCACTGTGCCCAGCCCATTTTATTAATTTTGACTGTGGGAAATTGTAGATTTTCTTGAGCAAGGAGAAGGATTTGAATAAAAGCTTGGAAAGACTGCTTTGGCTGTGCTTTGGGGAGACCTTGATCTTGAGCTAGGAGGGGTAAAGGAAACAGGAAGAGAAAGAGCAAGAAGAACAAATTAAAGGTAATTGTAAATGACCTTGACTTAGATCTTGCTTCGGTTAATAACAGCTCCACTGTAAAAGTAATTTTTGAGACAGATGAGAACCCTGAATAAAGACCAAGTTGTAGAGCATGCAGAAGATTTTACGTTTTTGTTAGGCACAGTAATTGTGCTGTGTTTCTGAGGTGAATGACCTCTTGATTTTGAGATGCGTGCTGAGATATTTAGAGGTGAAGTGTCATGATGTCGATAATCCACTTTGAGGCGGTTCAATGCCTATTAAATACATAACAGAAAATGAAGTAAACGTGGTAAAATATATACAGCTATTGAGTCTAGGTGATGATGTTGTTTGTTCATTGTCCTCTTTACTTGTTGTAGGCTTGAATATTTATAAAAAGTTTATTTATACTAAAGAGAAATGGAAGAGAAAAACTTGTAGTCAACATGCTCAAACGCTCCCTCTCTTTCTCTCTGTCTCTCCTTTTTATTTATTTGTGTATTTACTTATTTTGCTATGTTTTCTTAACTGGACTATTTTCTACAACAGAAACAACCGGTTATCTTCCTACTAACCGTTGTCCCTGCCTTCCGGCTGACAGGCTCCTGCTTTGATCCAGATGTGCCAGGCAGGGAAATAAAGAAAAGTTGCTTTAAACCATTCATGAAAACACCATTTCCCACCCACTTTTCCATCCTTCCTTGGAGCTAGGGGTGACCCTGTGACACAGTCTTGGCCAAAGAAGTGTAAGTCTTCTGGAAGTGCTTTGTTGTTGTTGTTGCTCATAATTTACTCCCTGATAACAAGTGGCACAGATTTTTTAAAAATAACTCTCTTCTTAAATACTGTCATGTGAGACTATAACTCAGAAAGTAATGGCATGCATCTTGCAATCATGAGGAAGAGCCCTAAGGATTCCAAGTTGCAGACTCAGGTCTCTGACATCACCGAGTGACCAAAACAACCCTGAATCCCTCTCCAAAGTCTGTAGATAGTTAAATGTCTTTCTCATGTAAGCCTCCATTTGTCAACTTGCAGGCTGTAGCAGCTCACAATACCCTGTGTCATAATCGGCTTATCTTCCTAAGGCTGAAGGAAAGTTAATTCATCACACGATGCCATTAATGCAACACCTTAACAAAAGGAACTGAAACTCCAAACCAAGGTCACTTGCGTTCATTACGGAATAGGATGATGGGAGTACCAGGGAACCCTTCTCAACTCAGGTGGTTTACCAATAAGTTTGCTGCTGGTTCCCCCCAAAATATCAAAAACTCAGTAGGTGTCCTCTCTTCTGTCCTTCTGATGATGGTGGCTGTGAGAAACACACTCACATAACCAAACCCAAGGAATAGACTCGGAGACACAAAGTACAGTGAAAGTGAGACTTTTAATGATGACCTTGCAAGATCGGGTGTCTGATAGGCAAGCACACCCTGGACAGTTACAGTATGCAATTTATATCCTAGCATGTAAGTCCCTCCCCCAGTTTCTCATTGGCTGAGTACTATGGAGTACACAATCTTCAAGGACATAGCCTAAGTTTCATTATTTCCTTGTAGGGTATTCTTCCTTTTCCCTTCCCCATCAACAAAGATTTTCCAGTGAGTTTATCCTTCCCCCAATATCTTGTTTGCTCAGTGACCTTCCACGTGCATGAACTTTGTCACATCTGTAAGCCATTAGGCAAGTTTTAGCTGGTAGTAATTTTCCACTCAGGGCTAGCTACCTTGTCTTGCAAATGGACCACTTTAAGTTTTTATTTCTTACAGCGCTAAGATGACTTTTTTTCTACATTGGTTCCCACTTAGATGGCTGCTTTTGAGAAGCTGCAATTGAACTTCACTCAGCCTGGTGGGTGAGTTCTGTGCTCAGGCCTTGTTCTGAGGAGTTTTTAAGTTCCCCCTATTTTCCCAACTCATGTGAGTCATAGGAGAAGCAGGCAGAAGTCCAGCCCTGAATCACTGAAAGTCAGGCATCTATTTTCCACAAGAGTCAGATGACTCAGTTGGGTTTCAAAGAACATGAATGCTCTCAGCTGGTGTGAGGTGTACACCACCAAATGTAGGGTTGTGTGTTGTTTGGTTGATTTTTGTTTTTTCTTGTCTTTTCTTTTCTTTTTTTACGGTGAGAATCCAGAGTGAAGCCCTTGGTGATAAAATGAGATAATGCATGCAAAACCCACATCCCAGGATTGCCTAGGATTCACAATAAATATAAAATATGAGGAGGAGGAGGAGGATGAATACGAATGATGATTCCAAGAGTGTTAGACATCTGCCCAACAAGCAAGCTAGAGAGTCCAAGGTATTCCTCTATATTTAGCAGCAACTATCCAAAATTGGTGTTAAAATTATATATCTTTGGCTGGGCATGGTGGCTCAAGCCTGTAATCCCAACACTTTGGAAGACAGAGGGGAGAGGATTGCCTGAGCTCAGGGATTTGAGACCTGCCTGAGCAACTTAGCAAGACCTCATCTCTACAATAAATCAAAAATTAACTGGACACAGTGGCACATGCCTGTGGTTCCAGCTACCTGGAAGGCTGAGGCAAAGGAATCACCTGAGTTCAGTAGGTCAAGACTGCAGGGGCTAAGTTCAGTAGGTCGAGACTGCCACTGCACTCCAACCTGGGCAACGGAGTGAGACTCCAACTCAAAAAACAATTGTATCTTCAAACTTTACTAGCACTGCACCCTTGGACCTGGGCTTACTTGGTACTAAGATGGACTTTAAATGCTGTTTGCTATCAGTTATCATTTCCTATTCTCTTTCTCTATTTTCTGCTTCCCCATGTTGAAAAAAAATCTACACAAGAATGAATTTTATTTTATTAATTTTTAAATTTTAAAGATGTGGGGTTCCTACTTCACCAGGTTTGAAATCAGGTACCCTTATTGTTGAAGTGTGCTCCTCCATTCCCTGGCAGCTTCCCACTACTACCAATCCCTTTCTTGTATGATAATCAATTTCTTGTATCATAACAATTACGGTAATTGTTCAGGGTCTGCTTATAAGTGAGAACAAACAGTAGAATGAATTTTAGATGTTAGAGAATCTCAAACTCAGGAGTTGTTTTTACATTTTATAGAGAGAGCAGAAACAAGTTAAATCCACATTATCATATACCATCACACGACCCCCAAAAGTCACACAACATGAAGTCCCTGAGATATCTTCTCAGACAACTCAACTTGCCAAGTCTGTGGAGAGTTGAATATAAGGCTTTGGAATCAAGGGAACTGGGGTATGAGTTCCTATACATCACACACTATGAATGGTTTCCCAGTGTCCTTTCTGTTCTAGACAATCAGTCCTCAAAATAAAGACTGGAGCCACAGGGAAAAAACAATCTCAGCCCCTGTCGGATGACCTTATAGAAGACAGTCATCTAACCATGCAGAAACCACACCTATCCCTGGACTATTAGGTATGAGAAAAATAAACTGTTACCTTGTCCAGTCACTATACCAGGGGAAATCCCCCCAAACGGAATTTATTTATAAAAATTGTGTATTGTGGCCATGAGCATGCCACTGCACTCCATCCAGCCTGGACAACAGAGTGAGACTCCAACTAAAAAAAAAAAAATTGTGTATTTATTCTTACATGTTCAAACCTCAGTCACCTCCAAAGTCCTCTTTGTTGGATACAATGCAACCAAGACATTTTCACAAAATAATGTGCAGTACCTGCCTCAGCTGTGGGATTAAACCCTTTGCATGATATTATTACTTTTCCTTTGTTATTTATATTAGAAAAGAAGCAGACTTTAAGTAAAAGGTCCAGGATCACATGGTTAGAAAACGTCTAAGCTGATCTTGAACCCTGGTCTTCTGAACTCAATGAAGATCAAGATCTGTTCTAATCTGTTCATTTAACAAATAGTTTTTTTTTGTTGTTTTTGGTGTGCCAACAAAAATCTTTATATTACATTTGAGATGCAATTATCATGCTGGAAAATTAAATAGCAAAAGCCCCAATGACTAATTTGATTAGACAGAACTGCCAAAAAGGAATGAAGAAATGTATTCTGTAGTTTCATCCACTAATCTTTCATTTAGCCTAATAACACCCGAGGGATCAAAAATAGAGTAGTGTGGACTTGTCTTCACCACCCAAGACTCACATGGTTTTTTCCTGGTGTCCACACAGAGCACCTGAGCTCTGAGATGTAGCTGTCATGTGATCAGCTCATTATGATGTCTCACTGCCCTCTCCCTGCAGAAGGGACAGCGTCATGACATTCAGAGCAAAGCTAAAAATGCTGTATTTTTAACTTACGCTTGATTTTGTGACATCAAAATGTGTGACGCACCTCAGAATCCCAAGTACATCGAAATATATTTTTTTTAAATTATGAGCATTTTACAGCAAATTTCAGAGTACGGTAGGGAAATTTCTTTGTTAAGGACTCTGTGGAAAACTTCATGTTGGATTTTGAAATCTACTTGAGCAATTCCTCTTGAACCATGGAGTGCTGCATCTAATTAAAACTTTAAATTATAAGTTTAGCCTATAAAATCAGAGTCAATATTACTCTTAGAAGCACTCTTTTCAAGATCACAAAATAAACTTGTTTTGTGTATACAAGCTCGGTAAATTGTATATAAAGATGTTGTACACAAACAAATGGTATGGAATAAAGAATACATATGCAAAATATGATTTTGCAGAATAATTTGTGTATCATTGACTGGCCTAAGACTCGCTGCTGAATTGGCTTCATTGAAATAAGAATATGACTTAAATCCTTTTTGGTTAGTCTTCAGTCCCAGGACAGCAGTTGTAGTTTAAAGAACAAAAAGCCAATGTTCTCATTGCCTCTCCTTTGAACATGAGTGGGGAAGCTGGCGGAAATGTTTCAGAGGAAATAATCTGTGATCAGATTACTTCTTGCCTGTCTAGTTGAATGGTGTCCTCCCTATTGAATGGACACCTTGTCAACAGCAACAAAGTCAAGTCTGCTCTAACCTATGGATTTAGAATTTACGCCACCTTCAGAATTAGGGTCTTGGAAAGTGGCCCAAAGGCACATCCCTTCACCTTGAAAAAAGAAAACATCCATTCAGTTTACTCCATGTGTTACAGTGACATCAGAAATTTTGCCTGAGTGAGGAATTGTTACTGGAAACCCCCAGGAAACTCCTTAAATGGAGCTTTCAGCACCAACATGCTTTGCAGTGATTTTTGCATCTCAAGAACCCATAAATGATGTCAACTGCCCTTAGACAAGCTTTGTCAAGATGCTTCACCCCTTCTAGGAAGAAGAAAAGATATCTAGTTCCTTTGGAGAGGTCATTCCTTCCTTACTCATTTTGTTATTCAAATCCATGCAGAAGAACAGGGAGTAAAGCAAATTTCAGAGTACGGTATTTGTCCTTCTGTGTTCCAAAAGCAAGCCATCCCTGGACTGCATGTATCATGAATGCACAGTGGCTGTTCCAGGAAGATGATTTAATAAAAAGGTCACAACACCTCCTCCATCTGCTTCAAGCTCATCTATTAGTGGCTACCAGAATTTACCCCCAATTCCTGGAGGATCCAGGTACAGAGGGCACACAGTGGAAGACTGGAGCTGAGACCCAAACCCAGAGCAGTCAGAGCCACAGCCCAGGCTGGGCCAGCTTTCATCTACCTCCTGTCCTCCAAGGATAGAGGATACAAACGGGGGAGCAAGTAAAGAGGCAGGGCGTGGTCCTAGGATAGGATCACAGAACAGTGTCGGAGACGTGGAGTCATGAGGCAGTACCGAAATCAGCTTAGAAATTCAAATTTTCAGCTGGACACAGTAACCCACACCTGTAATCTCAGCCCATTGGAAAGCTGAGGTGGGAGGATTGCTTGAGCTCAGTAGTTTGAGACCAGCCTAAGCAACACAGCGAGAACTTGTTTCTACATAAATTAATTAATTAATTAATTAATTGATAGATAAACAAACAGTGAGATCTTGCCTCTACAAAAATAGATAAATAAATAATAAATAAATAAATTGTTAGCCAGGCTTGGTGGCCTGCGCCTGTAGTCCCAGCTACTAGGGAGGCAGAGGCTTGAGCCCAGGGTTTTGAGGCTTCAAAAAACCATGTTCATGCCACTGCCCTCCAGCCTGTGAAACAGAGTGACACCTCGACTCAAAAAAACAAACAAAGAAAAAAAGAAATTCAAAATTTCCCTGAGGACATCATGGTAAGTGAAATAAGCCAGTCATAGGAGGACAAATACTGCCTGATCTCACTTATATGTGGAATTTAAAATGGTCAAACTCATACTAGTAGAGAGTAGAACAGTGGTTGCTAGGGGCTGGGGAGGTGTGGGGGAAACAAGAAGATGTTGGCCAGAGGGTACAAAGCTCCTGTTATATAAGATGAGTAGGTTCTGGAACTCTAACCCAGTAGAGGACTATAGCTAGCAACACTATTGTGTATATAGTACTTGATGTTTGCCGAGAGCATCGACCTTAAACGCTCCCATCACCCACACAAAAGAGATGGTGTAAGATCATGGATCTGAGCATGAATGTAGTAATCATTTCACAACACAAAGCAAATCATCTAGGTATACACTTTAAATTATACAATTATGACTTTAAAATTTCAACGTAGAGCGTAAGCAGACTTGTTACATAAAGGTACTATTTTTATTATTAAGACTTCCATGCATTAATATTTTCACAAGCAATCTCGTTTGACGCTCACAGTAACCCTAGGGGGTAAATTCTGTTTGCAGCCCCATTTCGCAGGTGAGAAAATGGAGACTGAAGTGTGTTCATGTGTCCATGATTGCAAAGCTGGTGTACAGGGCACTGGGGCTTGGACCCAAGACTGAATCAAAATGCTACTCTAGCCAGACATGGTGGCCTGTGATCCCAGCACTTTGGAAGGCGATGCAAGAGGACTGCCTGAGCTCAGGGGTTTGAGACCAGCCTGGACAACATGGTGAGACCTCATCTCACAATAAATCATAAAACTAGCTGAGTGTTGTGGCCCATGCCTGTGGTTCCAGCTACTTAGAAGGTTGAGGCAGAAGGATCACCTGAGCCCAGTAGGTCGCGGCTGCGGTGGCCGTGAGCATGCCACTGCACTCCAGCCTAGGCAAAAGTGAGACTCCAACTCAAAAACAACAACAACAACAACAAAAATGCGACTCTACTGGCTCTGGAAAAGCAATGAAACGCATGCAGAGTGTATGTGTATATGTAGTTTGAAATATGTATTCATATTAGCTTTAACTTGGAAATGGAAGCAAAGACAGCACTTGCACATTTTTTTTCTGGAAGTTGATTTCTCTCCTATTCTTCCCAGGATAACACTCTCTGTTAATGTGTGTGTTTTAAAACACACGCCTGCAAATATCTGGAACATAGTTAAAATATCAACTTTCCCACATGTTTACTTCAAATTGCTTACTGATGACTGTTAGCCCTAAGACAGGATGGGAAAGGAATCTCAACCACAGCCACTTAGCTCCGCGGTTTTATCTTGGCCACCAGGAGGTTCCAGGACATGCAAGTTTCTCCTCCCTCAGAAACCGCCCACGTTTCCTCTACCAACAGCAGAGGGCACAGCGCTCACGGGGCTTGTACTCAAGTTCCAAATTCTCATCCAGTGTCGCCTCTGCTTTTGAGCTGATTTCATCCTGCTTTGGGTCCAAATCCCCTTCAATCATCAACCAATCTACAAAATGAAGACTTAGGCCATGTGATGGTAGGGACACAACCCACGGCTGCCTTTCATTCCAACGAATGTCCCCACAGGGATTCTGGAAACAGAAAGACCATGATCGCTATGTGGCCAGAATAAACCACAAGCCACAAATTCAGAACAAAACTAATCCGGGCAGGCAACATATAAATCGCTCTTGTTATGTCATTCCGTTTTTTGGTTTGAGCCTCCGATCCTCGTCATCTTTGTCAATCTGCGTGGCCCTGGGCATGTTACTTAATCTCTCTGGGATTCAGTGTCCTCATCTGTGACATAATAGCCCCATCACAGAGACAATAGTATGAAATGAGCCCATATGTGCAAAACGTTTGCAAGATAGCACAGTGTGTTGTTTACTGTGGGCTGATGTTGGTCACTATCCGAGTTATTGTTCTATGTATGTCTTTGCTACTTTTCACCCCAAGTTGGGTCAAAACTGGAGGAAGCATGGGTCTTGGCTTTAGGATCCATGTTGACATCTGGCATGTGGGTCCCACTGAGAAGTCACCGATGCTGCTACAGCCCAGGTGACGAGGTCACACGGTCTGCTCTAATTCTGTGCTGCCCCAAACCATAAAGCCACCAGACACATGGGGCCATTTACATTAAAATGAAGTAAAACTAAAATGAGCTCCTCACTCACACAGTCGCACTCTGAGTGCCTGTAAATTGCCATGTGGGACTGGTGGCTGCCACACTGGCCAGAGCAGATAGAGACCTTTCCTGTGGTCACAGACACTCACCCCGTTGTCTTGATCTATGGGCTGGTCTATTGTTCTTGTTCTTTTCTGAAAGACCCCTTCCTGCCCAGCGAGTCTTTGTTGTTACTGACTATGCAAGGGCTCTTTCTGCCACCCCTGTACCCCTACAAGCTGTTGGAAACAATACTTTTGTGAGCAGTGTGTTATATGGTATTACAGATAAATTAAGAGAAAACTGCCTTTGATAAAATGTAAAGATATTAGTAGCCAATATACTATTTTTTTTTAAAAAATCAGGGAATTTCTTCCTTTATGAAAAAACATACAATTTCATGTTTGAAAAAAATAAAAATATGTATTATGTTTTGTTGTTCGTTGGCATAGTTCCTACATTCTATACCCATAAAATGTATTGGGTAACTGTTAAAATAGAGATTCATTGAAAGATTTTAACATTCCAAATAAAGAAAAAGGGACTATAGCTGTTGATTAATTATTATAACTGTATTCTCTTTATTTTACCTATGAAATCATTTGGGGGCAATGGTGTGTTTGTATCCTTACTGCCAAGACTGTAGTTCTGCTGTTCTTAAGTTCTTAAGTCTTGTAATTGTTACCTGCATGAACTGAGCAGGTAAGGTAGAGGGGAAGACATGAAAGGTCTAGTATTTTAGGAGGATGATCTCTTCCCTTCTAGCTCCACGTGCAGGAGTTGAGGAAATGTTCTACTTGATTTTCTATGCAAATGTACTTTCTACTTGTCTCGGAGGACTGGGCTTTTGAAATGCAGATGTCAGGGCCAGACTATTCATTTCCAGGGATGTGCTCTGATTTGAACATCTGCCAGTTCCCCTGGTGTAAATACTCCCATTATCGCTGATTTCAAGTTGCCAACCAAGGCTTAATGATCTCAGAGAAAAAGTGTGTAGTTTATGCTCTGTCTACACACAGGCTCTCTACGACCACAGGGTTTTCAGTGTGTACTTTTTTTGATCCAGCTATCTTTCTATCTTGTCCTCAAGTCCTTGGAGACATGCAATTGGGTAGATGAAACAGGAATGGAGGAGAGATGGGGACATGGGAGCAGTTTCTGGTGGACGTGATGGCACATGCTGAGAAATCAGGGCTTTCCTATGCAGATTGTAGGGAGATGTTCATGGTTCTGGCACAGGAAGAAGCCACATGACCAGATTTTTAAATCGACAGATAAAAATTAATATTATAGCAATATGATATATGACATATGTTATATTATATATTATTAATAGTAATAATATTATCCCAAATAATATTATAGGATACAACTTTGTATGAGCTATAATAATATACAGTATATATTTGTAGGGGATATAATTATATTGAATAAGATACAATATTATGTGATATTTTGGTAAATGGATACTTTGTGGAATAATTAAATCCACCTAATTAACACATCCATCCCCTCGTATGCTTATGTTTTACAGTGAGAACATTTGAAATTTCTTAGCGACTTTGAAATATACAATGTTATTATTAATGACAATCGGATCTTACTTTTTAGATATAGCTCTCATGGTCCTCTCATGACCAATGAGGGTAGCAGGGAGGGGAGGCACAGGCTGGTTAGGAAACCTTCCCAAAGTTCGGGAGGCAAGTGACAATGAATGATCTAAGAGAGGGTGCAGGGAGGAACCCACAGAGATGGCCTGCTGTCTTGGGGGCCTGAGAAGATGCTGGCGACCCAGCAGTGAACATCCAGGAAGATGCTGAAGGGTATGACGGAAGTTGAACTTCACTAGCCCATCATGCTTGAGATGACCATGACAGTCCACGGGAAGCTAGAAACAATGACTAGAGGCCCTGGAGAACAGTCCCCCGGGCCTGTTTCTGAATCATCTTGAATTCCACTTCCTCCACACAGTCGTCCCCAGACTCCCAGGATGCCCAAGTCAGTTCGTGGCCTGCTACAGGAATAATTCATCTCAGTCATCAGATATCTTAGTCTGTTTTGCATTGCTGTAAAGGAATAGGTGGGACCAGGTAATTTATAAAGAAAAGAGGTTTATCTGGGCTCATGGTTCTACAGACTGTATAAGAAACATGGTGCCAACATCAGCTTCCAGTGAGACCAGGAAGTTTTCAATTGTGGTGGAAGGCCATGGGCAGCAGGGGTGTCACATGGGGAGACAGGAATGTAGAGAGAGAGAAAGAGAGAGGAGATACTAGACTCTTTTAAACACCCAGCTCTTGCATGACTTAATAGAGCAAGAATTCACTCATTACCATGTGGAGGGTACCAGGCCATTCATGAGTGATCCACCCCATGACCCAAGCATCTCCCACCATGTCCCACCTCCAATGCCGGGGACCACATTTCTTTTTGTTTTGTTTTGTTTTGTTGAGTTGGAGTCTCACTCTGTCATCCAGACTGGAGTGCAGTGGCATGCTCCCGGCCACTGCAGCCTCGACCTGCTGGGCTCCGGCGATCCTTCCGCCTCAGCCTTCCAAGTAGCCAGAACTACAGGAGCACGCTACCATGCCCAGCTAATTTTTTTTAATTTATTGTAGAGATGAGGTCTCGCCAAGTTACCCAGGCAGGTCTCGAACCCGCGGGCTCAGGCAATCCACTCACCTCAGCCTCCCAAAGTGCGGGATTGCAGGCTGAGCCACCGAGCCCGGCTGGGGACCACATTTCAACATGAGATTTGGAGGCAACAAACAGCCAAGGCATACCATCATGTTAAGTCTTTTGTGATAGATTTCACTGAAAATTGGGTGGGTCTTGGGACAAGGTCCTAACACCCTACACACTGTCTTACACCAAGTGGCTTCTTCCTTGCCCTGCTTTCAAGTCCCCCCACATTCCTGCAGTATTATAGAGAGGCCACAAAGCATGGCGGCCATAGAAGTTTGTCCCCTCCTAGGTGCATCCTGCCCCTTATGATTAAGTAGAGGCTAACGGGTTGTGACTGGAGGTGAGATGGGCCATTTCTTTGTTGGTTTCAGACCCCATGGGAACACTCTTTCTTTTTTCTACAGTGACTAATGATGTTTAAGACAGTGTCTGGTCTATCAACTTAAATATAGGAAGGAGGTCAAGTCCAAACAAAGGCCCCTGTTGGCTTGCAATGAACATCAAGCATGATCAAAATATAAACTCTTGAGCTCTGTTGGGAGAGTGTTTGTTACACAGTATACTGTAGCCTGTCCTGACCAACACAGTAGTTAGTCAATGAGGTCAGACCAGCAAAAGGTAAATCTCTACTATTTATTTTATATGTGGCTCTGGAAAGTTACTCAAACCCTTGTACCTTGGTTCATTCATCTGTAACAAGGGAGATATATATTAGGACCAGTGGCATAGCATTGTAGTAATGACTACATGAGATTATACAGGCAAAGTACTTAGAGAGATATTTGACCCACGGTGAGTTGTTGTTATTGTTCTTTCAAGTATCTTTCCTCTTATTTTCAGGCTTTGATGTCAGACAACACCCAGGTCAGGGAAGCTCAATCTTCTTGTCAAATATTTGACAAGCTTGTCAAAATATTCCAGCAAATGCTGGCCTCTCCATAGAAGAAACGACAAAATAAACTAGTCTATTTTGTTCTAGCTTTTCAGCTATTTCTTAGCCTTTCTCACACTTGTCAGCTTTATTCTGTAGCATTAACTTGCCACAGAACACCGATGTCACAGAGAAGAGCCTTTCCTGGGGGCCATTGGTAGTGGCCATGACAACTGGTGGGTTCAGACCTGGCGCACCTGCTAGGCCTATGTGAATTGCTCAGGTATCTCTACTCATTTACCAGTGCCTTTGTTATACTATTATTAAGTAGTTAAGGCACAACATGACCTTGAATGATAGATCTCAGTGATTCAAAGCTGGGTGTGGTGTTGTGCACCTGTAATCCCAGCTACTCTGGACGCTGAGACAGGAGGATTGCTTGAGCCCAGGAGGTCAGCCTGAGCAACACAGTGAAACCCTGTCTCAAAAAAATACACACATAAAAATTGAAAAAGAAAGATGTTGATGATTAAGACATTCTTCATTCAGAGACCTGAAGAGACCCCAAGAAAATGGAGAAGAGTTTGAGAATAATCAACGAGAGCTCTGATCTTTGTTCATTTAAGGAGGGAATTCTGGGTTTTACTGTCTCTCTGCCTCTGGCTCAGCTCATAAAGTCGAGGATCAAAACTACTTCTGATTGTCTGTAGAACATGGGAACACATAAGAACTTGGCCTGATGATCCATGGAGAACTCAGGAAGCTGTACTCTGCTTCCAGTAGTCAATGTCTTCCCAAATACCTGAGACAATTTCACTGAATTTTCTACAACGTTGCATGCTCCTATATCTGTGAGTAGATGGAAGTAGGTGGGTTCTGGGGCAGTCCCAGGGAGATTTTTAAATCAGTTTAATTTCCACTGACCCAAGAAAAATCCAAAAGTACCAAAGAGAGTCACTGAACCTAAAGATAATCAGAAGAAATTAAATTCACCAGTGATTTGATGACCGAGGACATGAGCGGCAATGGATTCTCAGAGAATACTGCAATAAACACATGCCACCACAACACACACACACACGTCTTGCTACCACGTAAATACCCTGTAACTCAGACATAATTTCACTTAAAAGAAAATGTGGGAAAATCCTAAATGGACTAAGATTAAGTTTTTCTGCCATTCTCAAGACAGGAGCTTAAAATAGATTTGGGCGATATAAAAATAAAGTTTGTATTTCTTTCACAGTTGAGTTGATATGCTGAGTGTCATACTCACTACAGAGAAATCCCAGGCCCAGCTGTTGAGAAAATACCATTTCTTCCATCTCATTACACACCCTCCGACTAATGCACAGCTCACAGAAGCAAATGAGGGGTGACAGGTGAGGACGAATCTTTCACGTCCAAGTCACGAGAGCCCATGCTCACTCTCGAAGACGGAAAACCCTGGTTTAAATTGCATGTTGGCTTCAGCATCCGCATATTCAGGAACAGTTTGTAGCTCGATACTGTCTGCTGATAGTTCTTATTGATCAAGGATGCGGGAAGTCCTGGAGAGACCTTGGGCTCAGCGCTTTGCTTCCAATGTCTTGCTTCATCCTCATAAACCCATAAGGTGGACACCACATGCTGCTCAAGTGAATCCTGCTTGGTGTTTTTCTATTCTAAGAGTCAACTATGGACTAAGCCTTAGAGCTGTGGCTCTATTCACAGAGATATAAATATTAGACTTGGAACTGTAAAAAAGCATGTCTGGTGGGGGGTGGGAGTCCTGCTGGAGAGGGAGAGATGAGGAGAAAGAAAAAGCTCCAATACCGTCACCTTACACAATTGACTTATGTAGTAAATCCTTGTATGTACCCCATAAGCCTAAAATAGAATAAAATATTAAACAATACCAAAAAGGTAGAATGGAAGCCTTAACATTTTAATAGAATTGCAAAGTCACCCATAGAAGACAGCTATCTCACTAGCTATGCTTTGGAGCCAGAATGAGGAAGAATTGTGAATTGAAAACACTCATATCTTTCATAGAAGAGGAAACCAATGTTGTATAGAGTTGGTAAATATAGAAATGGCATTATGAGCATATTATATAGCACTCTGGCACAGAACACCAGAAGGATCAAAAGCTTCAAAGTTTAAAAGAAACTGCATCAGAAGCGGTGAGGAGAATTTGAAGAGGGTGAAATGATGACTTTTGAACTCTATTACAACCTTCCCTGAATGATTTAATTAGTTGCCCTGTGCACCTATTATAACACAGATGTATTTTTCTTAAGTAAGCAGAGGCATTGATCTGTCAGAAGCCCATAAACTTGAAAGCAATAAGTGTTCTTGGAGGCTGAATGTATGTGATATTTAAAAATACAAAATATTTTACCATTTCTAAACCATGAAATATCCCTAAATTCTCTAACCTCTCTTTTTTATTCTTCGTCTCAGTTCTTGTTCTGCTCATTTATTTTTTAGTGCCTATTGACATGCAGCCTAAATCCAAGAAATTTTCCAAGGAGAAAATGTGTCTACCATTGTACTTTTCTTTCTGATACTACAATTTATTATTTAGGCTGCTATTTTGAGACACCCAGGCACCCATCCTAGACAGCAACATTTGGCATCTCAGGAGAAACCCCAGCACGTGTCTCTGTGCTTGGTACTCCGAGCTGATGAGGTTACTTTTCTCCTGTGGCCAGCGTAGGACTGAAGGGCCAGAGAGGAAGAGAGAGGTGGACAATCCTAGGTGGACTGGGATAAGCTGGTAGGCTTCTTCCACATCACAGCTGATTCTCAACTTCACCCTAAGTCAGGTGATATATCTTTTCATATGTCCTGCTTGCAAACTAGCAGGGTTATCTGAGATCTCTGGACCTAGAAAGAGAGGAGAGTCCGAATTTGAACATGCCAAAGTCTTCAGGATGCTTCTGAGTTTCAAAAGATCACCATAACTGTTCTATGTCCCCATGAAGTTTAGGAGGTGAGGCTTGGTTACCACATTTTGTCTCCTGCTTGACATCATTTTGGGTCCAGGGAAAGAAAGATTCTGAAGTCCACAGGATTACTGTAAGATAAACGTGCATCCATATTATCTCCCCAGGAACCTGATTCCAGATGCTAGGAGGTCCTCTAATTCCACTCTGAGTGCCTTTGACATCCTGTAGAGAGGGCAGACCATCAAGGTTGATTATAATGGTTGATTTAATATTATATAAATCAAGTGCTTGCAATTTGAATAACTCCAAGCTAATTTTATCAGCGATTATTTTGTGTCTCTCAGAAAAGGGAACACTTATGATCACAGACTTTTTTTTTCCTCTCTGGTCTCCTTGAATCTCAGCCTACAGCTTTGAGTGGGTGATAAGCCATGCACAGTCAGTCTGTCTCTGATGTATTTAACTTTTTAATGGATGAAGTGAGCAGAAAGGAAAAACAGAGAGAGAGAGAGAGAGAATCTTTTAGTTAGAGGTTAATACTCACTGAAGAGATGGCTGATTTGTTTCTACCTTGAACAAAGCCCAGGAAAATTAATTTGATAAGTATCTTGCCTCTGCAGACTTTCGTACTAAGTAAAACTTCTCAAACTTCTTGATCAAAAGAATTATTTGAGGGTATTAGTAAAAATACAAATGCTGGGTTCCACCCCGGAGACTTCGCTTCATTAGGTCTACGGTGGGACCTAGAAACAGCTTCATCTATGGAATCTTAATGTGAATCTGAAGGTCAGATTTTGGAAACTCTACCATGGAAGCTAGGGCAGGTTAAGACCAACAGCTTTGCCCAATTTCTTCCTGTCTAAGTGGAAGAAACTAATGGCACCTACCACATAGAACTGCTGTGATTAAAGGAAAGTCGCTCACTTGACAGGTGTTTAGCAAGTACCTACCGTGTGCCAGAAATTGGGTTATGAGCTGAGGACACAGTGATGAATACAACCAGCTGAGCTCTTGTGACAATTGAGAGATCAATGATGATGGACTGGAGGGTATCACTCATACCAAGGAGTGAGGGTCGTCATGGAGGGAGACGCAAACCTAGGGGAACAAGATTCAAGAGAGACCTGACCAAGGGCACTGGAGCCAGAGAGCCTGGAAACGGCCCCTGAGAAGCCTGTGGTAGTTCATTTTATGCATCAACTTGACTAGGCCATGGGGCACCCAGATATTTGGCTTCACATTATTTCTCGAGGTATCTGTGAGGGTATACCCAGAAGAGGTTAGCGCTTGAACTGATGCCCTGAGTAAAGAGATTGTCCTCCTCAATGTGGGTGGGCTTCATCCAATCCACGAGGAACCTGGCTAGAATGAAAGGCAGGGGGAGGTTAAGTAAATTCTGCCTGACTGCTTGAGGCTGAACATCAATCTTCTCCTGCCCTCTGTGCTCCCTAGCTGGCAAGACCCAGAGAGTTGGTTCCCAGGCCTTCTCACTATGTCATCAGCTGTCCTGGGTCCCCGGCATCCAGACAGCAGACGATGGTGAGACTTATCAGCCTCTGAATAATCACATAAGCCAATACCTTGTAACAAATCTCTTCATACATATATATGCCACTTACACACATATATGTAGCACGTGTGTGTATTTGTTGAAACACAGAAAGGAGAAGCTCAGAGCAGGCAGATCCTCCAGCCACCTGAAGAGTCAGAATTGCAGTTCTTCACCAAATGAACAAAAGGAAATTCCAGAACCACCCCAGGCAGGACAGTGACAAGATCACATTAGCTGCTACTAAGAAAAAGGACCTAATAGCGGAGGTCTTGGCGGGAGCAGCTATGTCTTCAAGCTGTTTTTGTGCTTCCTTTTCGTGTAATTTTCTTTTGTACATATCATAATATTGAGCCATGAAGCATTGCTCTTGTGGTTTAACGAGAGAGGAGAGAGATTCTGACTCTGGGCATTGAAGTCTTTTCCCTCTACGTTGATTTGATGTGGCCCCAAAGTTTTGTGTCTTTGTGATTGCACCTGGCTTTCAGATCCCAAAACTTGTTTTTGTTTTTGTTTTTGCCAACATGTGCCTTTCCTTCTGCAACTCTAAGTGAACACAATAAAAGTACCTGTTCACACTGTTAAAGTGGATATTGTTAAGAAGAACGCTCCAGGGGCTTCCTCACTTTGAGCTAATAATGCCTTGTGAATGTATGAACTGCAGAGAAACCCTTGTAGTTGTACCTGCTGGTGCTGTCTGTCTATTGGAAAATAAATTTTGAATGCTCCCCCCTCAAAAAAAGAAAAAAAGAAGAAGAAGAAAAAAGAACAAGAAGACCACGGTGAACTTGGTTCCCAGTACAGTCACTCCCAGCCCCCACTGAACGTGTCCAAATGGTTTCTCTCCCAGTTCTTCCTCCAGCCACTGGCTCTTTCTATTTTGAGGGGTGTCCTCTTGTTGAATTTGCAAGAGAAGACCTGAGGCTCGTTCCTGAGCCCTCACCTGACAGGCTAACTAATGTGCTGGCTTTTTACTCTCATGTATAGAAAAAGCAATGCTGCACACATTTCCCTGCTGAGGCACGTCTGCTGGGACTGTGGCTCTCACTGCTCTGTAGTTTGCATTGTCGGAGACACTCCTGAGTAGATCCTGGGCAGAACCCGCCTGCCACAAGCTGCATTTCAGCTCATCTGACAGCTTGTCTCGCTTAGGACACAAACCTGCTGGAGAAGGAATCCTGGGGTTGTTGAACCCGCTTCATGTGTATTTCGTTAGCAGAAAGCGGAACAGTTCTGCTGGGAGCCGGGCAGGTGGGACTCTGATACTAGAAAGTATCTTCTAGAAAGTATCTTCAGGGAGTCAGGTCCAGGAGTACAGCCCAGCTGCACTCATCAGCGGGTTCTCTCCTAGGGTTCCGTGGATGCCCCGATGTACGAGGAGGTTTATTTTCTCCGGGTTCAGTCATGGAGAAGCACAGCCTTCCTGCTTCTGCTGCCATTTGGGCTGCAGATTGTCATTACATGATTTGGATGGTTTTGTCAAGTGTTCTGGTGTCACCTTGACAAGATGAAATAATAGCAAACTAAATGGGAAAAAAAAATAATAGGTCTTGTTATTTAATCATTTGAGTGTGTTGGGATTGTGTATGGTTTTTCACTTTGGACCACGTGACTCGATGCTACTCAAAATTGCTCAAATGACAGAATGTGTTTTCCTGCAGTGAATTGATGGAATGAATCAGCTTTATGTAGGAACAGATCAAATACAGCATGATATTAAATGCACTCTGGAGGGGTATCAGCTCTCACAGCCCCCTACCCAACCCCTACCCAAGTGTACATATTCCCACAGATGCCCAGATCCACCCCTCCACCATCAGTAACACCCCCCACCACCTCTATAATTACCATCACTGTGCACTTCTTCATAGAAAGCACTGTGGCATCTCTGAAAACTAAACCAAAGCTATCCAGAAATGTAAGCAACTCTAACGCAAGCGGTGGGGAAGCTGACACAAGGCAGTGGAAACACAAAACCGTGTTGTATTTTGTTTCCCTTCATCTGCCTTCCTTCCCTTCTGCAAGCCACTGGCCTGTTAGGGCTTCATCTTTGCCCTGTCTCCTGGGCCTCTGTGATATAAGGACACCATCGTGCATAATCAACCGTGCAGGGCGGCAGGAGCAGTTGAATGGGCCCTGATTGAACCCTCACCTTTCCTGTTCATTTACCTAAAGCCGTGGGCCAGGACAAGTGATCTGGGTATCATTCAGAACAAGCAGCCAGCAAACATAGAAACATGCTCAGTATCACTCATCATCAGAGAAATGAAAATTCAAACCGCAATGAGATACCACCTCACTCCAGTCAGAATGGCTATCAGGGAGTCAAAGCACAACGGGTGCTGGCGCAGTTGCAGAGAACGCTCAATCACTGTTGGCGGGATTTACGAGTTCAGCCCTCATGGAAAACAGTCTGGAGATGTCTCAATGAACTACAAGTTGAATCATCATTTGACCCAGTAATCCCACTAGTAGAGATCTAACCAAAGGAAAAGAAGGCAGTATTTTAGAAAGATACCTGTACTCATATGTTCATTATAGCACTCTTCACAATAGCAAAATTGTGGAACCAACCAGAGTACTCACCAACAATTGACTAGATAGAGAAAATGTGATATGCATACACCATGGAATACTATGCAGTCATAAAAAGAATACAGACATGTCCTTTGCAGCAACATGGATGCAGTGGAAGATCATCATCCTAAGTGAAGTAACTCAGAAACAAAAAAACCAAATGCCGCACGTTCTCACTTATATATGGACGCTAAATGGCCACAAAGATGGAAATAATAGAGGGGCACCAATAAGGGGCTAGTGGGGAGGGGGGGTTAGGGTTCAGAAATTACCTACTGGGTTCAATGTTCACTATCTGAGGAATGAACCACCTGAGACCCAGTCTCCACCACTGTGCAATATGTCCACGTAACAGACATTCATGTACAGCCCCTGAATCTAAAATAAAGATGGGGGGAAAGTAGCATTAATGTTGCAGCTCTATTCACAATACCAAAAACATGGAACCAACCATGTTGCCCATCGAAGCTGGACTGGATTAAAAAAATGTGGTACATATACACAATGGAATATTATGCAGCCATAAAGAAGGGCAAATATATGGGATTTGCAACAACTTGGATGGATTTGGAGTTGATTATACTCAGTGATTTATCACAGAAACAAAGAATAGAGTTCCATATGTTTTTACTCATAAAAGGAACTTGAACAATTATAATGCTATAAGAAAACAATTGGCAGTAGTGGGAAACTGCTAGGGGAGGGAGGGGCATACCTCATCAACAGGGGTACTTGCATGATCAATGTTTGTATATCTAACCCTGAATTGTACTCCACATCTTTATAATAAAAATTAGAAAAAAAAGAAAAACTTTAAAGCAATAAAGTAAGTCCCTAAAATGTTTCCACCCTTGAGTGAGCAATGGTCTGTTATGTTGCAAGCACAATTATTTTTCTTGAAGGGATATGCTGTTAGAATCCACCCAAGTTCTGACCCTAGCCCACACGATCACCGGTGAAGGGCATTGTATTAGTTTCCCACTGCTCCTGGAGCAAATCACCACAAACTTCGAGACTGGGAAAAACACAGATTTATTATCTTATCATTCTGGAGGTCAGAAGTCCTCGATTCAAGGTGTTTCGAGGCTGCATTCACTCTGTAGACTGAATAGCGAAGTCCATTTCTTTATTTTGGGTTGTTATTCCCCCCCCAGCTCCTAGAAAGCACTGGCATTCCTTGCTCTCTGCCAGTGTGTCTTGTGCTTCCATTGTCCTATCTCCTTTCTAACCTTCCTTCCTCCCTCTTACAAAAATTCTTGTGATTATATATTGGTTCCATCTGTATAATCCAGGATTCTCTCTATCTTAAGATTCTTAATTGAATGACATCGGCAAAGTCCCTCTTGCCACATAAGGTAACACATTCATATTCTCTGGGATTAGGACCTAGACCTCTGTGGAGGACATTATCTCATTACTACAGGTATGGAAGTTGCAGATATTTGGGAAGTGAGGCTTTTCCTACAATAGAGAATGAAAGGAGAGTTCTGGGAACTCTAGGACTCGTGTTCTGTCTACTGCCTCTAAGACATCAGGCCAAACGAAGATGCTGAATAATTTTTGCATGCCCTCAAGATCACATGTGTATTTTCGGACCAAAGCTTTGACCTAACATAAAATGGGCACAAAAAGCATGAGTATGCAATGCCCTATTTATTGCTTGTTTCGGGCTCCTTTTGACATTTCTGATAAAGTTCAAGAAGGCTATCACTTTGTGGCCAAGTGGACATGTTTTGTTTTGTCAACCCAATACATATCTTCACACAGCATAAGCAGGCTACAGTTTGCTGCAGTCCCCACCACTCTCTAGTAACCTCTGACTACAAGACATATTCAAGACACCAGCTGAATCGCTGAAGTCATTGGTTTGACTAGTGTATCTTTCTGATGCACCTCCCAGCATTGCCTCCACTCTTTCCTCCCTGTCCCTTATACCTGAGCTTCACGCCTCATGATTTTCTGCATAACCTTGCCCTTCACAACCGTTCCCTTTTCCTCATACGTGGATGTCCCTTTCTCCTTTCTCTGCTTGTTAAAATTCTCTATCCCACAGGGACCACTTCAAACATCTTTCCACCTGTGGAAGTCTTCTTAACTCTCCTGAGTGAGGGTGTTCTCCTCTTCCTGGAGTCACCGCCTCCCATCCCTTTCATATGTCTGGGGACCAAGGCTTTTCACACTGTGGGGCAGTTTCCTGGGCTTATATGTGTCTACATGCTTAGCTCCAGGAGACTGGGACTCTGTGTCTTGTTTATCGCCGTATGCCAGAGTGACTCAGAAATGAAAAACACACAGGCAAAGACACACAGTTCAATGTGGTTATGATAATGAGTGAATGAAAGAACAAAATTAGGAAAGAGAGGGACAGAGGAAGTGAGAGGAAAAGGAGGAGAAAGCGAGGGAGGGGAAGAGGGAAGGGGAGAGAGCAAGAGGGAGATTAGATTAGATAGACAGATGTACACAGATAGAGGATAGGTAGATATAGATAATAGATGGGTAGATAGATGATAGATAGATATAGGTGATAGATATAGATAGATGATTGATAGATGATAGAGATAGATATAGATGATAGATAATAGATGGATATAGATAGATGAAAGAGAGATGGATAGATAGACAAACAGACAGGAGACAGAGGTGAGAAAGGTTCACACAATGTCATCAAAAACTATAAAAATCAAATCAGATGAAGTGGACTTTAGCAAAAATAAAAGAAACTAGAACTAGAAAAACTTCAACTGTGCTACTCCATGCATACTGAGGAATAGCATCAGAGGGCCTCTTACACATCAAATGAACCATTTAATCCAATCCGGGAGCCGTGCTCACTCTACCCCAAAAGCATTTCTTCAGGCCACTCATGAGGTCCACCGGTTTCTGTCAGTTGAGCAAGACGTGACCAGAAGTCACACGTGGATTGCCCGGCACGGGCTAAGGAGCACACAGATTGTTTCTCCAAGAAGGGAAATGCTAATGGCCCATCTGAAGGGTGGCAATCGGCGCCTGGCATTTGTCTTCCAGGGCTCCTGGAAAGGCGCTCTCACTCCAAACCATCTTCTTGACAGCTCTTGCCCTCCTCTATCTGCAGAGATATTGAGGTCCTGGCTATGCTGAAATTCTAAAGGCCGGGATGCACTTTTGATTTAATAGCTTGACACCAACCAAGAAAACAAGGCCATAAAAATAAATGCAGGCACTGCTCCCTAAGTTATGTCACTGGAGGGACGAGAATAAATGGACAAGAGAAAAAGAGGAGGCAATTAGGAAAATATAAGCCCGGCTTGGTCCTCCCAGGTGGTCCTGCAACTTGCTGGTAGCTGGCAATAAACGTATGAGCGAGTGCCTTTTAAACTTCAGGTGACAGCCCTTTCTTTTACCTGGTGGCAGATGAGAATAACACTTCAGCATCGGTGTCTCGTCCTGCTTGGAGCGCTTCCCCTTTTAATATCAGAAAAACCTATGAGTAGGTTATTGAATCATCACCCCTTTTTTATACATGAGACTCATAGGCACAGAGATGGTTAAGAAGCGTACTCAAGGTCACAAAGCCAGGAAAAAAATGGGTTAAAGCTTTGACCCTGGCCATCGAGTCCTAGAGAGGATGCATGTCTGCACAGTGCTGCCTTTTGAGGGCTTGTTTGTTGATCACAACTTTTCCACAGTATCATAGCTTTGGGGATGGGTGTCTCAGTGCTCAGGAGTCAACAGAACTGTTAACACAGTCAGCCCTCCATACAATCCACGCATGTGGTTAAACATGAACAGTTGAGCTTGTGTGCTTACCTTAATCCCTTTCTGGAATTATCAAAAATGCCAGCTGTAAAGGAATTGTAAAGAGGAGAAACAGGAGCAGAAACTCACAAGGGCAAAGCAGATAGGGAAATGGAGAGGCAGGCAAGGAAACTGGAGGAATTGGAAAATGAAAGGACATGTGGAAGTTGACTTAGCAAGCCAGAAAAAGCTGAAACCTGGACTCACCTCACCCTGGAACTCCAAAAAGCAAGCCCGTGGCACCATTGAAGATATGTCCTGTGCCTCTGAGAGTGCACGAGTGAATAAAACAGGAAGCCGGGACGGTTCCTAGAAGCTGGGATCTCCCTGGGTAAGGCCAGGTGATCTCCACTCCTAATGCCCTTCCTAGAAACTGGGACCTCCCTGGGTAAGGCCAGGCGATTTCCACTCCTGATGCCCAGTAAAGCCTGAGAGGTCCCTGGATTCAGACTCCAGGCCCACTTGAGGGAGAGGAAAGTGACTCCCAGGTTCCTCCCCACCAGAGCCTCAGGATGCAGGTGGTCTCCCTGTGCTCTGGCCTGCTGCAGGCTGGCGGTTCAAGCATGTATCTCAGAGCAGACCAGGAAGAAATGGACAAACGTTGACAGGTGTTTCTGCCATGAACAAGCCAGGTGGACTGTACCCCATGAAGTTTCCCAGAGGTCAAGCTCCATCCATGCCTGCAGGGTTTGTATTCAGCTAGCAGTCCCTCAGCCTTAAACTTGGATGGTAGCAGAGAGTTAACAGCAAAGACAGGCAACAAAAAAAAAGGCAACTCCCACTGTGGGAGCTTTTCTATCCTCTCAATAAATCCTGCTTTAAAAAAAAAAAAAAAGCCAAGAAAGGCATCTGAAAGAAAAGAGACCATATGAAATCTTTAAGAAAAACTCATTAATATTTTTATTCAAGTTCATGAAGTTGAAAGATGATGCTCTTTTTATGAAAATGAACTGTTTTGTACTCTTTTCTAAGACGATCAGTCAGGTGCAGCCATAGTGGAGACAGAGGGGAGGCTCAGGAGGATGGCGTCTATTCCACTCCCAGATCCTAAAAGACAGGAGGCCCAGAAGGCTACACAGGACCACGAAGGAGGGACACCAGAAGGCCATGCGGGGTCAAGTGGAAAGGACACCAGAGCGCCACACAGGGCCACATGGGAAGGACACCAGAAGGCCATGCAGAGCCATCTGGGAAGAACATCAAAGGCCACATGGGGCCACATGGGAAAGACACCAAAAAGTCACATGGGGCCGGGTGGGAAGGACACCAGAAGACCACACAGGGCCACATGGGAAGGACAACAGGAGCTCATGCAGGGCACATGGGAAGGCCATCAGAAGGTCATGCGGGGCCATGTGAGAAGGACACCAGAAGGCCATGCAAGGCCACGTGGGAATGACAACAGAAGGCCACAAGGACACCATGTGGGAAAGACACAAAAAGGTCACAAGGGGCCAGGTAGGAAGGACGCAAGACGGTCACATGGGAGAAACACCAGGAGGCCACGTGGGCCATATGGGAAGGACAACAGAAGGCCATCAGTGCCACATGGGGTACATGTGAAGGACACTAGAAGGCCGTATGGGGCACATAGGAAGGTCAGGAGATCATATGGGGCCACATGGGAAGGACACCAGAAGGCCATGCAAGGCCACGTGGGGTACATGGGAAGGATGCCAGAAGGTCATTCAAGGCCACGTGGGAAGGCCACTGGAAGGCCACGCAGGGCACATGAGAAGGACACCAGAAGGCCATGTGGGGCCATGTGGTGAGGACACCAGGTATTCAGGAGGCAGAGCCAGGAGCAAGGAGAAGGTATCAACAAGGCTTTTATGGGAGTTCCGCAGGAAGTGTAAGGCAGGGCAGGGTAAGCAGGTTAGGCTGGCTAGTTTGAATAATCTTGGAGGGGGCCAGGCGTGGTGGCTAACACCTATAATCCCAGCACAGAGGCGAGAGGATTGCCTGAGCCCAGGGGTTCGAGACCAGCCCGGGCAACTTGGCGAGACTTCATCTCTACCATAAATCAAATAATTAGCCGGGCCTGGTGTCATGCGCCTGTAGTCCCAGCTACTTGGAAAGTTGAGGCAAAAAGGATTGCCTGAGTCCAACAGGTCAAGGCTGTGGTAGCCATGAGCATGCCACTGTACTCCAGCCTAGGCGACAGAGTGAGACTCTGAATTTTAAAAAAAAAAAATATATATATATATATATATATACCTATCTAGCTATCTATAAATTATATATATGTTCTAAGCTGTAGGGGTGATCCTAGCTGCCTGGTACCTGGTACCAGGACGAAGACAGAGCAGGATAGTATCTCCTTCTGCAGTATTGGGGCCAGTGCAGGAGAGTTGGCCCTGCATGGGATGGTCTGCATATGAAAGGCATGTTCATGGCTTGGCCCTTTGCTATCTAAACACTGGTTAGCCTTAGAGAGGCAGTCACTTCCCATCCAGGGTTTTTAAGACGTCAAGCCATCATAACGTGACATGTTAACAATGGTGGAAACCAGGTGAGAGGTATGTGGGAGCTTCGTCCAATGTTGCCATTTTTCTGTAAATTCAAAACTATTCTAAAATTAAACGTTTATTCAAATTTTAAAAATTATCCAAGTAATCTTGGGAAGCTTTTTTTGTAGAAATTATTTTCATGTTATTTTTCTCGAGATGGTTTAGCCACATTCTTAGCTCAGGTTTTTAATGATAACTGAATAATACTTTTAATATTGCAAACATATAAGTCTGTGTTTTATCCTCTGAGAGCACCTTTGGATACACCCATAATGTTTATATCTGTTGTCATTAGTGGTGTATTATACATTGTCTACCGTGGAATCAACAACTGGTTAAATAGAAAATGTTTGACTCAGGTATTCACTGGATAAAAATTAAAACCAGTATTGTACTTAAAATTAAAAACATAAAATGTGTCAAAAGAAATCCTTTTATTTTATCCCAATGGCTACTCTAAGATTTGGGAATCAGTCTTCATGAAATCTTTGACACATCCTTGATCTGCAGGCTGAAGGGAAGTCCATACATGCAAACTGCTTTTGTTGATTGGAGTAGAGGCTCAGAGAAGTGACGGAGAGAGCCTGTGTTCCTCCATTCAGGGACCAGACTTCAAGGCAAAGATCACATGAGAGGAGGAAGCAGCCAAGACTGGATGTACTGGGTAAGTCTCCTCTAAAAAATAAAAAACACAGTACATGATAAACATTCCCAACTCTGAGAAATGTCGGTGGGAATTTAGCTGAGTACGGGAGGGCTTTCAGGAAGAGGTGACACTTAGCTGAATCAAGCGTGCTACAAAGACAGAAGAGATATTCCAAAGTGAGTGGACAGTAAGAGCTAAAATGTGGAGGTAGGGAAAGGCTTCTTAGGTAAGTGTCTATACCACCTGGTCCACTCAGGATAATCCAGTCCATGTCTACTCTCACTGCATATGTGTTCATACGTGTCCTGTCTTCTTCTTGGATCCATTCTGGTTTAGACACTAAATTAGGCAATTGTCTTTTGCTTAGTGTGCCTGAAAGAACCACATCTCCTGCCATCCTGGTTCTCAGGCATAGTGAATACCGAATGCTTCCCCAGCTGCATGTTTCTCAGTGTCAAGGGCATGAACCTCTCTCCTCAGTGCTGATATCCCCAAGATCCATCCAGAAAGGCAAAGGGTCGAACACTGTCCTCAGAGCAGGCCAGGAATGAGCGCACTGTGGGGTAAAGGAGAATTTGCCTTCCAGGAAATGACAGTGTAAGAGGGAAGGCTGTGGATGGGGAAGGTGACGCCACAGCATCATGCACCTGGCAGTAGCTTCTCCAGACTCATCACTGTCTGCCAGTAAATGTTGGGTCTTTAAAAGCTCAATCCAAGGGCATGTGGCAGAAAAGGGCCACTTAGCAGTCAGAAAGATGGATCTATGTGGAAGAGGCTTGGGGAAAATCCTTTTTTGTTATTGTTGTTCAAATTCTCAACCATTGTAGGCATTTCAGAAACAGAGGTGGGGGAGAAGATGAAAGACACATTGATTGACATTGCAAGGCAACAAATAGCAATGACCCTCTGTATCAAATATGCCTCTAGGGACCTGGGTGAGGGTTGGGAGAGTATCTGGTACTCTGATATAGATTGGCACTTAAATTGTGCTGTGTGTGTGTGTGTGTGTGTGAACATATGCATACACACTCGTTTGTGTGTGTATGTCATTCCATTCTTATGTTGTTTTCTTCTGAAGAAAATATTTCACAAGATAAATTTATGAAAAAATAGTTTCTGCTTAAAGGACAGAACCTGTCTTGTGGTTAGTGTTTCCTGAATACTTCCAGACACTACATTCCTTTTTTTTTTTTTTTTTTTTTGAGTTGGAGTCTCTGTCAGCCAGGTTGGAGGGCAGTGCCACACTCATGGCTACACCAGCGTCTATCTGTTGGGCGATCCTTCTACCTCAGCCTTCCACGTAGCGGGAACTACGGGCGTGTGCTACCACGCCCAGCTAATTTTTGATTTATCGTAGAGCCGAGGTCTTGCCAAGTTGCCCAGGCTGGTCTCAAGCCCGCAGGTCCAGACAATCCATTCGCCTTGGCCTCTTAAAGTGCTGAGATTACAGGCTGAGCCATTGAGCCCGGCCCAGACACTACATTCTAAGTGAAAAATGTTCCTGAAAATTCAGAAAAGTTTACAAGTATCCTGCACACCTGCTATATAGATATATATTTTCCAGACATATCCCTTCTGGGGATTCTGGAAACAACAGGGAATTCTCACTGAGAACCCACTTCCGCAGTACTCTAAATTCAACTGCCTGCCATTGAGGGGAGTCACCTGACACATACCTGGCCAATCAATGTCAGTTATTCCTTGGGAATTGGCTTGGGATGATCATGTGACCCTGTCAGATCCCGCTCCACACACTTGCTGAGAGTTCTGCTAAGGGACTTAATCCATAAGAAATGCAGCATTTCTGCAACGATTAGGCTGTGCGTGTGAGCATCTGCTATCTATGCATGTAGGCTTTGCAGGAGTCTCTTGGTTGCATAAAGTGAGGCTGACCTGCACTTGGCACATGCCAAGTCCCGTGAGAGTTCTGGCTGGGCTCATGAGCCTGGGACCATAGGAGATGCCATCAATTAGATAGCAGGAGCTTTAATGGGGAAAGGGCTCTTGCTCTGTGAAGACTGCATTAATTGCACTCACACTTCAGGCACTGACTTTCTTACTTAGTTATAGCCTGCCAATTGGTTTTTATTTCCCATAACCAAGTACTCCTGGAAGGTAGCATCTGGGATGGTCACAGAACAGAACCGTTTTCTGGGAAATTGCCTGGTGTGATGGTAGCCTCCAAATACACCCCCCAAGCATGCTGTTCCAGAGATCAAGAATTAGAAAGGCTCAAAGACCAAATTAAGATGCTCACATTAGATTCTTTATGAAGAAACATGTAGCAAGAAGTAAGGAGAGCACAAAAACTGTACATAAAAGTTCATAGCAGCATTATTCACAAAAGGAGGAGCAACCCAAATGTTCATCAACTGACGGATAAACAAAATATGGTAGATACATACAATGGAATATTATTTAACAAGATAAAGAAATGAGGCACTGATGCTTGTGACAGCATGGATGAACCCAGAAAATATGAAGCTATGTGAAAGAAGACAGACACAAAAGACCATGTATCATTTATGGCATTTTTATGAAATTCCAAGAAAAGGCACGTCAGTAGAGACAGAAAGTAAAATAATGGTTCCAGGAGCTCAAGGGATTTGGGGAAATGACCATGACTGCTCTAAGGTAGGGAGTTTCTTTGGGGGAAATAACCATGTTCTAAATTTAGATATGGTGACTCAGGTTGCGACTCTGAGTATGCTAAGTGAATATTATGGTAGCTGAATGATATCTCAACAAGACTGGTATTTTTAAAAGGAAAGATAGAAAAGAAGCAGAATAAGCAAGGGGAAACAGTGGAAAAGTTAAACATCTTAGGACACAATGCAGACAGAAGAAGGACCACACTAGTACTTCAGTCCTAGGTTATGGGATGCTTATGTTCTCTGTCTCTCTCTTCCTCCCCTCTCCCCATCTCTCTCTCTCTCTCTCTTTCTCTCCCCTCCCTCCCTTTTCTCTCTTTCTCTCTTCCCTCTCCCCTTCCCTTCTCTCTGTCTCTCTTTCTCCTCTCTCTTCCCTCTCTCTGTCTCTCTCTCCTCCCCATCTCTCTCCTCTCTCTCCCTCCTCTCTCCCGTCTCTCTCTGCTCTCTCTTTCTCTCTCTTCACCCTCCCGTCTTTCTCTCCTTTTTCTCTCCCTCCTCCCCTCCTCTCTCTCTCTTCTCTTTCCTCCTTCCCTCCCTTCCCTCCTCTCTCTCTCCTCTCTCTCTCTCTCTGCTCCCCCTCCTCTGTCTCCTCTCACCTCTCTCTCTTCTCTCTCTCTGTCTGTCTCTCTCTCTCTCTTTCTCTCTCCTCCATCTCTGTCTCCCTGTGTCTTTTTACCGCCACCCCTTCCCTGTCTCTCTTCCTCTCTCACACACCCTCCTTTTCATTCCCCTCCTCCAGATGGAATTGCCTGGAGCCAACACCACACCCTTGCTCTATTGAGGAAACTCCTGACCAGGTACACCTGGTCAATCACTGTTGCTTGCCCTTGGCCTGAGGATCAAGTGTTTACTTACAGTTCCTGGGCTAAGGACACATAGCTCCAGAATGAATGATACTTACAAGCCTCGTGAATATCGAATGCCTACAGTATCCAATGTGTATTTCTCCTGTTTTCTTCTAGAAGTTTTATGGTTGCATGTTTTTCATCTCATGTATATTTAATGCATCATGAATTTGGGTCCATATGTGTATTCAGTGTATCACAAATGCTTGGTGTCTAACGTGCCTTATGAATATTCAGCCTGCACTTGGTCCCTTCCTTTCCTTCCTACCTATGCTCTGTGTATAATGTTTTATCTATTTTATCTGTGCACAGCATATCCTCACATTGGATTTTGTCCATCTTCCTTATTTGTTTCTTTTTCTTATTTTCCATAGCAGGATTGAATATTCTCAAACAATACAGCAAACGCACAATGCAAGATCAAGCTGTCACTTTTCCTTTTTCCCAATCAGAGGTGGCATTTCACGTGCCTTCCTGTTGGATGGACATTCACTGCATGTAGAAGACAATGGAAACCCCATCTCTTCTATTGAAGGAGACACAAACATCCTTCTTCCCTCTCTGCTGGCCTGAGGGAATGAATGCCCTTCAAAATGACCCCTGACAAATGTGATCTCTTCATTGAAGGAAAGGCACGGGTCTATTTCCTTTTTCAGCAGAAGCAAAAGGTTCACCTCAACTTGGTTCAGCCAAATAAGAGCCACCTAATAGACCTTGGACACACTGACTCAGGAATGGCTTCTGTCCATCAGGAACCAGAAGCTTGGACAGATCTCCCAGGCCGACTGGACCAGACACCAATACTCAGCCATGACTGCTTCAAAACTCAGGCCTCCCATGCAGATGTCCCTATGCCTGGGCAGTCTTAAGCAACCCTTGCCAATGAGAATTAAGAAAAGGGAGAAAAATCAGGTCTGACAGAGGCTAGTTCAGTCACCCATTCAGTGACTAGTTCCTTCTTTAGGGTTAAACTGTGACCCATAAAATTAGTCCTCCGCAACATTAATGTAAAGGACCTCAATCAGCATATTTAAGTAAATGAATAGAAAATATTGGAATATATACCTGACACAAAGCAAAGTACCTTTTCCATCAAATTCTGTTTTCAGTTAGATACATGTATGCCCGTGACTGTGTGTGGTGAGTCCCAATATGAAGTGTGTTGTGTACTTCTTTTTTTGTTTGAGTTGGAGTCTCACTCTGTCTGCAGTGTAGTGGCCGCTGCAGTGTAGTGGCCGCTGCCGGCCACCACAACCTCGACCTGCTGGGCTCCGGCGATCCTTCCGCCTTAGCCTTCTGAGTAGCTGGAACTACAGGTGCATGCTACCACGCCTGGCTATTTTTTTTTTTTTTTTTTTGATTTATTGTAGAGATGAGGTCTCACCAAGTTGCCCAGGAGGGTCTCGAACCCGCGGGCTCAGGCAATTCACTCACCTCAGCCTCCCAAGGCACGGAATTACAGGTTGAGCCACCGAACCCGGCTGTGTTGTGTATTTCGTAGTGTGGATTGTGATCCTGTGAAAGGCGCTGGTCTTAATATCTGCTGCTAACATGGCATTGTCTCGGTTTTTTCCCCCCTTTAGGAATCACCCACTTTCTTCTTAGCTCAAATTGTATCCTCTATCTCTAAACATTCTGATTTATCCAATGTGGAGCTTGAATCTGAGAGGACCGTAATAGAGTATACCATAGACTTAGGTTAGGAGCATGCTATAACCCAATAAATATGTAATCGGCTTGTGAACAATAGCACAGCAAATTTTAGTTTTCTGTCTTAAAACATATAACTGTTTAAAGTTTCAGTTATGGGAAAAACTGCAAAGCTCCAGTTATTCTTCCCTTGTCTCACTTTCCCCTTAGCAACAACCAATCAGGTGCCAGGGAGAAATCACCTAAGTTTCCAGATGTCTCTGCAACTTCCCTAGCTAGTGGGCCAAGGTCAGCCCGAGTCAGGCTAGCCAATCCTCCATGATTAAGCTGACCACCAGAGGAACTACCCAATTAAATGGTAACACAACTGGAAAGCCCCCCCAAACTCCTCCTCCCTTTGTGTAAAAGCATAAAAGGCATCTGCTTAAGGAAATCAGGGCCTCTGAATGTACTCTGCTGTGTCGGTTGTCGATAGAGGTCCAGGCTCGAGCTTGCAAATAAAGACCCTCTTGAACTTTCATCGGAATTGGCTCTTGGTGGTCTCTCGGATTGAACTTTCGGCCACTACAAATCCATGTTTCTCTGTATCATCCATCATTCATTCAGTCAATAAATGTTTCCTCAACTCTTCCCTCTCCAGTATGACCATTAACCTTGGTAATGGTTCTTTCTGTCTCTATCACAGACACCCTCAGGGCCCAGGCTTGCTGGAGACTGAGTACAGCAGAAGATACACTCACATGACACTTATGGTAGAATTATGTCTCCCGGAAAGATATGTCCCAGTACTAACCCCCAGTACCTGTGTACTAACCCTCAGTACCTATGAATGTGACCTTATTTGATAAGAGGGTCTTTGCAGATGTAATCAAATTAAAATGAGGTCATTGGGGACCCCTAATCCAACATGACTGGTGTCCTCATGAGAAGAGGCATGGAGTCAGATCCACACAGAAGGAAGGCCAATGCGGGCACAAACATGGGGGAAATGCCAGGTTGTGACAGAAACAGAGACTGGAGGAATATGCCCCAAAACCAAGGAATGTCAAGGATTACTGTCAGTATCAGAAGCCAAGAGAAAGGCCCAGAGCAGATTGTGCCTGGAGTCTACAGAGAGAGCCTGACCCTGCTGACACCTTGATTTCAGACTTCTAGCCTCCAGAACTGTAAGATAATACATTTGTGTTGTTTGAAGCCACGGCAATGTGTTAAGGCTGCCCTACAAAATGAATGCAATGATGTAGACATAATTTATGTAATGAACATCAGAGAATATGTGTCTCTTCCATAAAGAATCCTCTTCCATTTTTCTTAAATTCAAAGGCCACTGACTCTATTTTTCATTCTCTCACTTCTATAGGTATATGAATAGAAGATAAATTTCACCTTTCTCTTAGATTTATGATAAGAAAAAATTTAACCAAGTGTGCCAAAAAATGGCAGCTCACACTCAATTGACACGATGGGACAATAGGGAGTGGTGAGGACTGTGTAAAATGGAGAATATATGTTTCAACAGAGGGAACTATGGCTATTCAGTGGGAATAGCCTCCCAATGGTGCCATATCACTGGATTTCTTTTTAAAGAAAACCACAAATCTGCATTTTCATATGTGAAAATTCAGTTTTAATGGTTGCCAGCTAATTCACTTGCAGACACCGTGCAGCACTGACAAAATGCATCTGAACACCACCAGATGTTGGGCCCATGGGAACCAGCCAGCAGTTGGGCACGTGCATTAAGCACTTGCTTAATGGTGAGGCTGACCTTTATTCCAGGGATAGAACTATGTTCCGGGGTATAGAACTATGTTCCGGAAGCCTTCCTGACTTTAGGTTTTCATCTGGCATGAAATATCCTGTTGCAGGGAACAAAATGTGTGGCTCATTTGTCACTTTCACAGGTTCCCGGTGTTGACTAATGAAAACCCCCCAGGAAGAAACCGTTCATGGACTGGGTGAAACTTGTGAGATTCCAGCAGGTGTGGATGAGCAGAGTGTCCCCACACCACATTTTCCTCATGAAGGTGGTTCCTGTGATACAGTCTTCAAGCCGTTTCCAAACATCCAACAAGGTGTGATTAGGGAAACAAAATAAGCATCCTCTACCCCCTTCCTTCAGATCCACTCAACTCGATTTGAAGAGTCATTCTGGAACCTCTGGAGCTTCACAGACATCCCAAGTATCTTTCCTTTGGACAAGGGGAGGAGCCCAAGGTCAAAGCCTCCCATGCGAGGCTGAGCTAGACAATCTCCTGTTTCCCCTCCAAGTCCATTCTTGGCTTTTCTGCACTCTGCTCTGCTGCCCAGAGACCCTGTATCCGAGCACTGTGGGAATGACTCCTCCTACCCCCAGCTTCCAGTTGAGGTTGGCCAACAGGAGGCACCAAAGAGGTCAAAGAGCAGAAGAAGGATTGGGGTGCTTACAACTCTGCTTCCCTCCCTTCGGGCCACACTTTGGAAGTGACTGCCTCCCTCTCCTGAGTGACACAGCTTCTACTGTGCAGCCCCCCCCCCCCAAACCTAAAGCTACAGTCACCTGTCCCTCCCACTGGCTCGTCCAATAGGAGCTGGTGGCTGCCCCTGGTTGCCCCAACCTGGCTTCACCATCCTGCTGACTGCCCTTCATTCTGTCTTCAACTAACAAGCAGTCCCGTCCTTAAGGGTTCCTCGGTCAGCACTTTTTTTTTTTGAGTCGGAGTCTCACTCTGTCACCCAGGCTAGAGGGCAGTGGCACACTCCCGGCCACCGCAGCCTCGACCTGCTGGGCTCAGGCGATCCTTCCGCCTCAGTCTTCCAAGTAGCTGGGACTACAGGCATGTAACACTTAATCGGCATTTTTAGTGCACCATCCCACACCAGTAACCTGAATGATACAGAAGAAAATACTATCGATTTTCTATTTCCCTATTACTTTTCAGAGACCAGAAGGCATATATCAGTGCTTACATAAAACATATGTATGCATATGTATGTGGATATATGCCCGAGGTTGCCAAAAATATTTTTTAAGAGATGTTCACCGTAATCAGAAGTGTTTGGACAATAGAAACCACTCTGAGGATTTCTTGTAATTGCAGAAGTCAAACATGACCTGTGTTCATCTTATTGAGTATTACAATTTTAAAACAGTTTTTTCCTTTCTTAATGTGTGTCCATTTTTGGCACCCTCGGTATAAACACATATACTTATAATGTTCATATTTATATATTTGCATATATAACATATATTTGAATATATAAACATACATATTTTTATTTAATTTATATAACTGCTTTATTTATTTATTTATTTATTTAATTTTATTTTTTTTTGAGTTGGAGTCTCACTCTGTCACCCAGACTGGTGTGCAGTGTCCGCTCCTGGCCACCGCAGCCTCGACCTGCTGGGCTCCGGCGATCCTTCCGCCTCAGCCTTCCAAGTAGCCAGAATTATAGGTATGCACTACCAAGCCTGGTTGATTTTTTGATTTATTGTAGAGATGAAGTCTCACTACCCAGGTGGGTCTCGAATCCGCGGGCTCAGGCAATCCACTCACCTCAGCCTCCCAAAGGCTATATAACTGCTTTAAATAACACATTGGTATTTGAAGATAGAACCATTACCTTGAACCTAATCAATGACAGCTAGATGTTGACAGCCATCAGACTTCTCATTTCCCCAAGAAGCTGATGCACAGGAAAAGACTAAAAGTATTAGTTGGGATAAATGATCTCGTGACAACAGCCCCATGTCTCAGAAGCTCTCACAAAATCTGCGTCTGACATTCTGGCAGTTCTCTGAGCAGCTCTCCTTCGAGGCAAGCACATGATGACTCGGGAATCCAACTCCTTTTATAAGGCCATTCCATCATCCTCAACATGGCTCCTAGAATCTTCTTGGCATGGGCAGGAGACATGCAGAAGGAGCACTGAACTACCTTAGACCTGGGGGAACCACCTAATCCACTCATACTGCAGGCTGTCAGATTGAGCAAGGAAAATCACAGGATACCCCAAAACTTTGAATTTTAGACAAGTAAGAATTTCCTTCTTTTTTTTTCCAGTCAGAGTATCACTCTGTCACCCAGGTTGGAGGGCAGTGGCACATTCATGGTCACCGCAGCCTCGACCTGCTGGGCTCAGGTGATCCTTCCACCTCAGCCTTCCAAGTTGCTGGAACCACAGGCATGCGCCTCCACGCCTGGCTGATTTTTCTTGATTTATTGCAGAGACGAGGTCTTGCCAAGTTGCCCAGTCTCGTCTCGAACCCATGAGCTCAGGCAGTCCTCTTGCCTCTGCCTCCCAAAGTGCTGGGAGATTTTTTTTTTTTTTTAATAAAAAAAATAGGTCCTTGCAATGCTCAGCATAGCGATGACCCATAATACAAAAGTTTTTCACTGTTCGCCCGACAGTCACCTTTAGACACATGTCAGTATTTTGTATTTTATTTAGCAATGCTGCTCACTTCACTTTGGCCAGAATAGACATGTGGCCCCAGTTGGGGGTGAAAGAGCTGGGAAGTGTGCTTGGTAGCTCAGCAACTGCTTCACAGACCAACTCCAGGTTGTGGAAGGTAAGCACACAGCCCTGATGATCCACAGGCTGTCCCGCCACACCCCATGTCAGTGTAGGTGGAAGGGCATGCATGTGTTCTTCATCATGTCTTAGTAACACTCTAAGTGGCATCTTCCCCTAGGACTTCAATTTACCCAACCCCCAGTGTCTGTTGAGATTCAGGAGATGAACTGGTTAGCCTGTTGAGGATCCAGGATTCAGGCTCCTTGAAGGAGACAGCCAGTGAGTCGGAAGTGTCAGAAGTGTCTTTTCTGAAGTCAGCCCTTGCCCTGTCCCCAGTAGCTACTCTTGTCTGATGCCCTTCTTCATTGACTTATTATTCCTCTAAAGGTGTGAGGAAGCAGGAAGCGTGGGGAATCCACTCCTCCCAGCTAATGAGAAGCAATCAGATCATGAACATCGAGACCACCCTGCACAGTGCCTGGTGTTCTCAAGGATCTAAGCACCAGCCAGCAGCATGCTCCTGCTAACTCCCTTTGCATTGTTTTCTGTGGGAGTAGTGTTCTACGGAAGCCCAGGAGTGCATCTATGACCGCCTCCACCGTCTTTTTCATTCAGGTGAGTGTGCACTCGCTGAGCTCTTTCCCAGTGCCTGGGGGGATGCTGGGATTCAGATTCACCGATGAGGCCCGGCTATACAGCTCTGTGGGCTCACTGAGGCACAGAGTCTTGACTGTTCACCCAGAAGCAACTCCCAACCCTGTCTCCTACTCCAAAGGCCTTCTCCCTCATTCTCTGGAGGCTGAAAATGTCAGATGCCCGCTTGTGCAGCCTGTTTTGAGAGGTAGGGCTTGGGAATCCTTCCAATTCCGGCTGACAGGACTGAGGGAAGCCTGCTTGGAGGTTATATGTGTATGGGCATATATAATACACACACACACACACACACACACACACGCACACACACACACACACACACACACACACACACACACACACATTATATATAATTTCAATATGCTGTCCACATTTAAAACTGACGAGAGTTCACATTTTTGGCCTTTGTTCATACTTTTCTTTTTTAATTTTATGTTAGTTTCAAAGGATACCTGTGAAGATTTGTTATGTGGTTCTATTGCGTGATGGTCAATTTTGGGCTTCTGATGAGCTCACACCACCAACCCCCCAACCTGCCCCTGGTGGTGAGCATTTTAAAAATCCAGAGTGCCACCTTCTCTTGAGAAGTGGAAATCAAATCATAACAGCTAGTCTTAGCTTGGCACCCATCTGATAGGCGTTTTTCCGGTTCATTATGTATCTGTTAACTGAATCCTAACAAAACCTGTGAGGTGGGGTGTCCTACGATTATTGCTCCCTTACTCTCCACCCCATCTGCAGATGAGGACACTCGGTGAGGTTGCAGGCTTTGTTCCCAGTCGTGAGTGGCACTGTTCCTCAGGGCAGCAAGACTCCCCTGGGCCATATCCCTGCCAGGCCCACCTGCCCCAGCGGCCCCCACTAGACGGTCTTAGCCCCGTGAGCTCTAGGCCCGGCTCTTCCTTTTCCCATTTCCAAATCACTCACCTCCCCTATGGGCACGTTTACTCATGACCCCAGATAGCTCCTAAGGCTGGGAATTTTCTAAAGAAGTTCCACTTGGAGTTGGAAATGGATTATTCCAAACTCATATGTAAGGAGATTAATCAGCAAAATAATCACTGTGGACTAAAATTTGGGGAAAGAAAGCTCAGATCTGGGAAACACATTTGTGGGAATTGTCAATGGCAGAGTCCAGGTTGCCCAGATTCAATTGAGCCCCCATAACTTGTCTGTCATATTTTCCCTGGTGTATTAGGCAGACAAACGGGGCTCCTTTAATTCAGAAAGAAACAGCCCAGATGAGACGTTTGTCACCAGGGAAGCCTGGCCCATCCATCAGTCCCTTGTCCCCGGGCCGACACGCTCTGTGCTCTCCTGTTGCTGGGCTGCTTTCTGACCACCTCCATCTCCTGACTGATGCTGACACCTCGTAGCCCCGGCTGGCCTGAGTGTGGGACCAGCTTGCAGGAGGCTTCAGCCCCAGACAAGGAAGGAGCTGAGCCTCTGTCAAGGCCAGCAGTCACCCCATCTCCATGGATGTCCACAGCTCCCATCCTGAGGAACCCACAAGGGCAGCTAGGGACAGGGTTTGTGTCCTGAGATGATCTGCTGTTTCCCTCAGGTCTGTCAGAAACACGTGCTTTCTGGTCAGAAAAGCTGCTCACCGCCTTTTCTGGGCAGGACTGCCTGGGTCCCAGGGGCTGACAAAGTCCATATTTCATGAGTGAAGGACAGACTGTTTGCTGCTGATGGGTGTCAGATAGTATCCCCGATCTCCTCCTCTCTCCAGTGGGCATGGGGTGACAAGTGCCTTCCCCTTACTAGTTTTCATCCAATGCCAAAACTTAACCTTCCTGCGCTTTCATTAAACCTGTCTCCCTAATAATCTCTCCTCTCCAGAATAGTATTCTTAGACCTCTTTGTGACAGGGGAGGTGATGGTGTTCCTACAGATAGCAGGTAATTACCTCACCCATGTCATCCCCAATAGCAATGTATCTTTGACCTCACTTGATTCTAATTTTCAACACCTCTGTCTGCAGGTAGAAACATTAAGTGCAGCAACTGTCTGTCAGTCCCAAATAGCAGTTGTAAATTCTTACAGTTTCTTCTTACTTGGAAAAACTAAAACCACCCAGAGACCAAAGTGCACTGGAAAATGCATTCAGCAAAATGCACTCAGCTGTTGAACCTGATTTCATGAGAGGAGTGGTGTATTTAGATGCACCCGGTAGAATATCATTAGGACATCAATAAGCATTGGTGCTCACTGGCCCAGGGTCAGGAGTCACTGTGGACCAAGCCCATCCCTGCAGTGATCAATAACCGTGAACAAAGCCAGTAATGAGGAGATCTCAGGCACTGGGTTGGAGGGAAGACATTTCGGAACAGTCTTCAGTGAACCGTCTATAGAGAAAGCCACAGGGCTGCACAAGAAAGGGAGAATCTGACACCAAAAATCCATTCTCAAAGAGCCAAGGACAAGGAGAATCCAGGGGTGAATGCATCGAAGACCTGAGAGGGCAACTGATTCTTGTGCTTTTGGGTTAAACTTAACTTAAGTCTATGGTGGGGTAAAGTAGTATGTCACCTGCATTATGCATGGGTAAGTTCATCCATCCGGTCATTTGGCCATGAACGTCCTGCATTGGTCCCAAAGACTGAAGCACCTTGGGTGTGTTGGTTTGTTCTACGTGACATCACTGATAAAAGAGCAACCAGCTCAGGAGATACGGTCTCTTTTTGATGAAGGTGACAAATGATCAATATACAAAATGATAAAATATCCACCTCACAGGTTTCAGTGAGCATCCCAAGAGATCAGATTACCACCATGTGAACACTTTCTTGCCAGTTCCGAATGAGTTCATTAAATGTTTCTTGGATTCAAATATGGGACTCCAGGCTCTGGGATTGCTGATTGTTCCAATGGATGGTGCGAGTTTAATGGGGTGTGAATTGTCTAAGAAATGTTTAACCACCCTTGGCCATGTCCCGGCTTCAAGAGTCTGTGTCAATGTGATGCTCAGAGAAATTATCTTCCAAAATCCTGACTGGGAAGAGAGACTTTAGGAAGTCAAATGCAGCTAGTGCTTGAGGTCATCAACTCACATTTGTCTTAATTTTGTCAGACTAGTTAGGCCAGGTATGGTGGCTCATACTTGTAATCCCAGCACTTTGGGAGTCTGGAGTGGGAAGACTGTTTGAGTGAAGGAGTTTGAGACCAGCCTGGGCAACATAACAAGACCTCATCTCTAAAAAATAATAATAATAATAATAACAAAATTATGTGGGTGTGGTGTGTGCCTATAGTCTCAGCTACTTAGGAGGCTGAGAAGGGAGGATTGTTTGAGTCCAGGACTTTGAGGCTATTGTAGGCTATGATTGTACCACTTCACTACAGCCTGGGTGACAGAGTGAGATCCTGCCTTTAAAAAAATAAAAATAAAAAATAAAAATGTTATTAGATTAATCAACTGGGAGCTAGAGGTGACCAAGGAGGTTAATAGTGGCAAACAATCCATTCACGAATGCCTCATGAGGGTACTCATTGAGGTAGATGGTACATGTGACACTGGCTGACTCAGTTTACCCCATAATGGTGGCCACAGAAAGCAAATGAGAGTAAAATGAACTGCATAAACAAAACACAGGTCAACATTCTCCTGGTAATGAGGGTGGTTTCACCACGCTATAAAAGAGACTTGTTCTTAAGACTTTGACTTATCCCTAAGTACAAACATTCCTGCTAAAATCCCGCCTGTTTTTACCCACCGTTGAGACTTCATGGAGAACTGAGGAGTAAGGAGGCCTCTCTTGAGTCAAGGAATGTGAGTCAGAGACCTGCTGCTGTTCCCTCCTTCCACTCTCCTTTCTCTCTGGCTCTCTGCTCTGGGAGGCTGGCTTTCTGGGACTGCCTCAGTGGGCTCCCTCATCCCCGGCTCTCAACTGGTTCAAACACTGAGAGACTCTAGCTAGAGATCAGAGAGAAAGATACTTGTTCTATTCCCTCTTGTAGTTTCAACCCCAGAAGGCTGTTGCTGTCCCTTCACACGTGAGTAGCAGGGACTCCATTACCCTGGAGTGACATCTAACTTCTTGCCCACTCCTTTTCTAGTAGTTTATTAAACTTTCTCCACATCTGTTTCCTACTAGGGTGTTGACTGACACAGAGCAAGATGAGAATGTCAATGGAGAGAGAGAGGGAGGGTGCAGAAAAAAGGATAACAAAGAGAATAAGGAAGAAAAAAAACCAAAAAAGCCACCAGCTACTTGGTTTTCATTGTGTATCTAGATCACTACTAAGCAGATGTCTTTTTTCTTTTTTCATCTTCTTGCTAACTCATTTTTGTTTTTATTGTGGGGAAATTCATATAATATAGAATAAACCACTTTAAAGTGAATAAATCAAAGGCATCTAGTACAGCCATGATGTTGTGCAACCACCATTTGTATCTGGTTCCAAATTATTTTCATGACTCCAAAATAAAAGCATATACCTATTAAGTGATTGCACCATCACCCCTTCCCCAGCTCCGGACAACCGCCCACTTGCTTTCCTAAGGATCTAGCTATTCTGGATATTGTATGTAAATGGAGTCTGTAATAATTGGCCTTTTGTGTGGGCAGGTGTATTCATAAATCACCCTTCATGAAATGGGCAAATGCGTTGAAAGAATTTACACACACACACACAAATTCACCGAAACGCAATGCAGCCCCTCACGACACTAGCTGGACAAGATGACCAGGAGCCGTGAGTCTCGGTCACACAGAATAATGATTGACTAAACCGTGGCGTTTTAACTATGAATGCAAGGAAAAGTTATTTAAAAGTATCCCCAAAGACATTTGTCTCTTTTGTGTTAAAATACCACTCTGGTACACAGGAGATGGGACGATCAATCAAAATCGCAGCTTCTGTTTCAAGGGGATGTGCAGAAAATGATGTCACTTTCTGAAGGACTCAGATTTCAATCAACTCCACGTTACATGGAGTGGATAGAGACAGCATTGGCCCAAGCATCGCCTCATTGACTTCTCTCTGAGCTAATGGAACATACTCCGTCTACCGCGGAGGGAGCTCCCTTCTAAATCTGCAGGTAATGAGTTTACAGTCTGACAGTTATGACAAGATCTTCTCTGAGAATGCTGCTCACAACAGAACTTGGCTAACATTTCCCCAATTTTCCAATTTGTGGAGCCTGATGTTGACAGCGAATAAAGCTCCAAACATATGAGCCACTGGTGTCCTTGGGGAGTTTTTTTTCCCCCCGTGGATATGGAGCGATGAGAACAGCTTCTATGAAAAGTTTAAAACTCCCACACAAAGACTTGTTGCTTTCATTGCCTAAGAAGCCCCAGAGGCCATGCCCTCCAGTAGTTTGTGCACTAGAGTTAGGGTTTGTGCATAGGATGTTTGGGCCTGCCCAATGTTTGATTTATGGTGTGTGTGTGTGTGTGTGTGTGTGTGTGTGTGTGTGTGTGTGAGTGTTTTCTCTTCTGGTCAAAGAAACTGATTTTTCCACTTGGGAATCACCATTTCTCCATCTCAAGCCAAGTGATTGGGAGGGAAAGTCCAATCCTCCATGCCCAAGGGATGGTCCTATGACCCTCCTATTTCCACCCACGGGTCACTGTTCTTAGATAGATGAAATGAGCTCGACCAGTGATAGTCAAGTCTGAGACATTTTGGAAAGTATTAAAAAACTTTTTCTGCTTTCTCCTTTCCTCCCCCCTCCTTTTTCCCTCTCTCTTCTCTTTCTTTCCTTCCCTCCCTCCCTCTCTCTCTCTCTCTCCCTGACCCGTTATCAAATAAAGACAGGATCTAAGCCTGTGCAAATATGCACAACTCACTTCTCATTCCTGCATTCACCTATTGATGGGTACTTACATTGTTTCCAGATTTGGGCTATTACAAATGAGGCTGCCACAAGCATTCGCACACTAGTCTTGTATGGAGACATGCATTCATTTATCTTAGGTACATACTACAAAGAGCATGACTAGGCTTCATGGTAGGTAGATATTTAACTTTTTAAGCAACTTTCTTTTTTTTTGAGTCACAATCTCACTCTGTTGCCTAGGCTGGAGTACAGTGGCATGCTCACAGTCACTGCAGCCTCGACCTGCTGGGCTCAGGCAATCCTTCTGCCTCAGTCCTCCAAGTAGCTGGAACTTTCAGGCACATGCCACCATGCCTGGCTCATTTTTTGATTTATTGCAGAAACAAGGTCTTGTCATGCTGCCCAGTCTGGTCTTGAATCCCTAGGCTCAAGTAATCCTCTCGCCTCAGCCTCCCAAAGTGCTGGTATGACAGGGTTGAGCCACCACGCCCGGCCTTAAGAAACTTTCAAGCTTTAAAAAAACAGTTCCGTTCTGCCTTCCCATCAGCACGGCAAGAGAGTTCCAGTTGCTCCACGTGGGAGACCTCGTGGAAAATCTGCATTTTCAACACCACCTCATTAGCAACAAAGCCAAGTTCCACCCCCATAGAGTCACAAAGGAGCAATAACAAAGCACTGATACCCTCTCCGGTCAGGGAAGAGTCGGTGGGGACGTAGAGGGGAGCCAAAACCCCCACCTCCATCCAGCAGTAACACGGACCCTGCCCCTCTCTGCTCAGGTATCAGTGGAGGCTGAGTGGGGATCAGTCATTTTACTCCCACTGGGCAGGAGTAGGGGGATGTGTGGGATCAAAATGAAAGGAGAATGGGGAAGGGAGGAGGAAAAGAAGGGAGGGAGACAGGGAGGGGAGGAAAAGAGAATGAAAAAATTTGAAATGAGGAGTTTTTTGTTTTTTGTTTTGAGTTGGAGTCTCACTCAGTTGCCCAGAATGGAGTGCAGTGGCCGCTCCCAGCCACCGCAGCCTCGACTTGCTGGGCTCCAGCGATCCTTCCGCCTCAGCCTTCCAAGTAGCCGGAATTACAGGCATGCGCTACCACGCCCGGCTGATTTTTTTTTTTTTTTTAATTTAAATACGGCTTCATAATATAATACAAAAACGCCCAGGTTTCCAGCAGAAATCATTTGTCATACCAACAGCCAGGAAGACTTCAAAATGAATGAAAAAATACAACCGATGCCATCACTGAGATGGCAGAGATACTGGATGATATGACCCACGGTTTAAGACAGTCATCATAAAAATGCTTCTATCAGCAATTGCAAAGCCTGCTTGGGACAAATGAAAACACAGAATCAGCAAGCAAATAAAATATTTCAGGCAAGTAATGGGAGAGAGAAAAAAAATCAAATAGAAAATTTAGAACTGAAAAATACAATAACAAAAATTTTAAAAATTCAGTGGGTGGTCTCAACTTCAGAATGGAGGGGGGGAAAAGCAGTAAACTGGAAGATAGAATTAGAAAAATTACCCAGTAGGAACAAAAGAAAATACTCTGAAAAATAGTGAACAGAGCCTCAGAAACGTATGGGATTGTATCAGGAAGTCTGATCATCAAAGTCCCAGAAGGAGAGGGGAAAGAAGGTGAGACTGAACAAGTACTCAAGGAAATAATGTCTGGAAACTTGTCAAATGTGGAAAACATTTACATGTACGGATTTGAGAAGACGAGGGAACCCCAAGCAGGATGAAACACAAATAAATCTCTACCAAGACATGCCAGGGTCAGATTTCTGAAAATTAAAGATTAAAAAAAACCTTTAATCAGTAAAAGAAAAACTTACATTTTACCTGTAGGTGAAAACAATTTTAAATACAGCAGAATTTGTATCAGAAGTCATGGAGGTCAGAAGGAAATGGTATAGCATTTTTTACATGCTGAAAGAAAAAAACAAACAGCCAACCTATTATCTCCATTTTACAGATTTGAATATTGAAACACAGAAAGGGAAGATCACACTGGGTGAACTAGGATTCGAACCCAGGTTTCTCTGCCCCCTATATTATATTGCCTTTCCCTTTTAAATTTCACATACAGGTAGATATTAATATCCATATTTTACAAGCCAGAGGACAAAGAAGGCAAGAGAAAGAAAACAAAGAAAAAAAAATAGAAACAAATAGATAATAGAACATTTTAAAAATTAAGCCTTGACATATCAGTAATTATATTATATGAAAAAGACTTAAATACATCAATCAAAACACAGAGAACAGCAGCATGGATTTAAAATGTTACCCAAACTTATGCTATGTACAATAAACTCGTTTCAAGTATAACGATATAGACATAGTAAAAGCAAATAGATATATGTAAATATAATGTAAACATTAATAAAATTAAGAGGGGTTGACTGTATTGTTATTAATTAAAGCAGACCTCACAGCAAAGTAGATTACCAGAGAAACAGCGGGATATTATATAGTAATAAAAAGGTCAATCCATCCTGACCTTCATGTAAGAGGAAGTGTCATTTGCCACTTTCTGGGCTAAAGCATTAAAGAGTCAGCGTGTGATCCTCCAACTTTTCCTGCCTTGGCAACCATGGAGGCCACAGGTGGAGATCAGGAAGCTACAGGATGAGACTAACTGGGATCCCTGGGTCCCTGCTGGCTTGAACCATTACCCAGTTCCCTGTGGGACGTTGCCTGAGCCGAAAGCAAATTTTCATTGTGTTAAACCACTGGGATTTTAGGATCTTTGTTGTGATTGCACAGCTTAGGTTTTCCTGACCAAAACAGTCTACTCTGGAGATAGCACCTGCATTTTCCTTTTGTGAATCACCTCTCCCACTCTCAGAACAGGTGGATAGGGAGCTGACTCCAACCCTGGCACAGGTGTGAGCCTATGACCCAGGCAAGGCTAAACGAAGTGTCCATCCTTCAGGAGGTAGGGCTGGGCTTAGGGAAGGGCCAGACCAACCCAGTCAGAGCCTATGAATAATGAACACTCCGGCAACACAGAAAAGTAACGGAAACTATCACCAATATAAATTTTAGGCTGTTTTCTTGATGAGGGAAAAAATAAAACAATATAGAGATACAACTGCTAATGTTTACCTCTTCATCACTTTGAGAGATCATTTCTGAAGAAAGCAGAACTAAGAGATGGACACATGGAGATGGAGATGGGGATGGAGACAGAGATAGAGATAGGGATAGAGATGGAGACAGAATTAGAGATACTAGAGATGGAAGCAGAGATAGACATGGGGATGGAGACAGAGATAGAGATAGGGATAGAGATGGAGACAGAATTAGAGATACTAGAGATGGAAGTAGAGATGGAGATGGGGATAGAGACAGAGATAGAGAGAAAGATGGAGATGGAGACAGAGATAGAGATGATATAGACAGAGATCAAGATGAAGGGGAGATTATAAAGGTAGAGATGGAGGTGATAGTGATAGGGATAGAGATGGAGACAGAGGTAGGGATGATAAAGAGAGATGGAGATAGAGACGATGGTGGAGATGGAGGAGGTTATAGAGATAGAGATGGAAACGGAGACACAGGTGGAGATGGAGATAGATAGATCCTGGAAAACACCTGTACCTGGATTCCATCCAGCCTGAAGTTTCAAAGACCCTACCCCTGGATTTTCCAAGTACATGAATCAATGTGTTTTTGCTTAAATAATTTTGAATTGATCTTTTGTCACATACAGCTGAAAAAGGATCGCTTATTAAGACAATATGATTTCAAGCAATAATAATGATAATGACGGTTATGGAGAATGAGGGCACACTAGGCACTATAGTAAGCACTTTTTCTACATTATTAATTCATCCTCAAATGCACTCTATTATCTTCATTTTATAGATTTGAATATTGAAGCACAGAGAAGAAAGGTTGATCTGAGTGAACTAAGTTTTGTTTTGGTTTGGGTTTTTTTTGAGTTGGAGTCTCACTCTGTCGCCCAGCCTGGAGTGCAGTGGCCGCTCCCGGCCACTACAGCCTCGCCTGCTAAGCTCCAGAGATCCTTCCGCCTCAACCTTCCGAGTAGCCGGAATTACAGGCATGCGCTACCACGCCCAGCAGATTTTTTTTTTTTTTTTTATTGTAGAGATGAGGTCTTGCTGCCTGGAGGGTCTCGAACCTGGGGCCTCAGGCAATCCACTCACCTCGGCCTCCCAAAGGCACGGGATTATAGGCTGAGCCACTGAGCCCGGCTGTGAAGTAAGTTTTGAACCCAGGTGACTCTAACCACTGCTTATATCACCTTTCTCTTTTAAGTTTCACTTACAGGTAGATATTTTTATCCATATTTCACAAGCCAGAAAGGAAAGCAAAGAAAACTTAATTATCTTGCCAAGCCACATATTCAAAAATACAGGTTTGTCAAGTCAAAATTATTTTTCCTGGGTATTCAGAAAACCCCTTCACGAAAATTAAGTTTCCTATGGAAGGTGCTGCATTTGAGCTCTTAAAGGAAAATGTCTTCATTGTTCATTAATAAGGACAGCAGAGACTGAAGTGTTGGCCATGTAAGAGCAAGCAAAGGACGCTGGAGATGAGAACTAATGACAGCAACTGTTTACTGGAGTTATTGAACATGTCTGTATACTAGCACTACTCCAGTCTTTCTATAGGTGCTAACTCATTTAATCCTCAAACACCTCTCTCAGTTGGGTAGTGTTATTATTTCCAATCTGTTAAGGAAGAAGCTGAAGCAGAGAGCATTACCTGTCTTGTCCAAGGTTGCAGGACTAAAGAAATTGCTAGGGGAGGAGGAAGATGTAAGATAGATGAGAGTCCCCACCCCCCTCCCCCAGGCAGTCTTTTCCTCGTTTAACAGAAGTCTTGGTTTTCTACCCACAGCCCACCCTGCGGGTTTAAACAAGGATAAGTTGGGCCACCTTTTGTCCAAGGGTCTCAGGCTTTAAGGTTGTCCCAAAGTTCCCAAATCATAATTGTCTTTGGTGGACAAGACCCTTTCTTTCTTTTTTTTTGAGTTGAAGTCTCACTCTGTCGCCCAGACTGGAGTGCAGTGGCTGCTCCTGGCCACCGCAGTCTCAACCTGCTGGGCTCCAGCGATCCTTCTGCCTCAGCCTTCCAAGTAGCTGGAACTACAGGCGCCACACTATCATGCCCGGCTGATTTTTTTGATTTATTGTAGAGACGAGGTCTCGCCAAGTTGCCCAGGCGGGTCTCGAATCTGCAGGCTCAGGCAATCCACTCACCTCAGCCTCCCAAGGCATGGGATTACAGCCTGAGCCACCGAGCCCAGCTCAAGACCCGTTCTGACTGGGGGCGGGGAGGGGTGTTTATAATAGAAATGGTTTTTGTTTGTTTTGAGAGAATGCCCTCCATTGAGCTGGCCAGCCCTCCCCGGGTCATCCTCCCCCAAATGCTGCCTCCAGTCCACATGTCTGATCACCCTTGTCATTGTGCGGTACCAAGCCCTGTGATCCTACAGAAGCTGCAGGTGAGATGCTGTTTCCCAGACTGAATTAGAGGAGAGAATCTTCATTTGCATGCATGTCTCCTAGGCTTATAGGCATCTCCTCCAAGACAATCAATCCACAGCTGCAGCCGGGCCTCGGTGGCTCAGCCTGTAATCCCGTGCCTTTGGGAGGCTGAGGTGAGTGGATTGCCAGAGCCCGCGGGTTCGAGACCCGCCTGGGCAGTGAGACCTCATCTCTACAATAAATCAAAAAATCAGCCGGGCGTGGTAGCGCACGCCTGTAATTCCGGCTACTGGGAAGGCTGAGGCGGAAGGATCGCTGGAGCCCAGCAGGTCGAGGCTGGGGTGGCCGGGAGTGGCCACTGCACTCCAGTCTGGGTGACTGAGTGAGACTCCAACTCAAAAAAAAAAAAAAGCCACAGCTGCTGAGCTCCACTCCAGGCAGCAGTGAGTGGAGCCACTTACAGAAGAAGCTGGTTGGGGAGCGGCAACTGAGAAATATGGCCCAAGAGAAGGCATATTAGTCGGGTTTGCATTGCTATAAAGAATCTCTGAGCCTGGATCATTTATAAAGAGGCTTATTTGGCTCATGGTTCTGCAGACTGTACAAGGAGCAGAGTGCTAGCACCTGCTTCTGGTGAGGCCTCAGGAAGCTACAATCATGGCAGAAGGCATGTCAAAGGCAAGAGAGGAGAAAGAGAGAGAGGAGGAGGTACCAGGCTCTTCCGGCCAACTAGATCTCTTGTGAACAGATAGAGCGAGATCTCACTCATTGCCTTAAGAATGGCACCAAGCCATTCGTAAAGGATTCACCCCCAGGACCCAAGCACCTCCCGCTCAGCCCCTCTTCCAACACTGAGGACCACATTTCAACATGAGTTTTGGGAGAGAAAAACTTCCAAACTATATGAGAAGGGGAGGTTAAGAGACAGTGTCCAGATGCCTGAAACCAGGCACTGTAGCTTTTCCGTATCTGAGAAGCAGCCCTGGAGCGCTAATCACTTAAGGAGTGTGATGATGTGATGTAATTCATTTCTGTCTTGCACTTAAAAGTTATCTTGGAACTGTGGCATCAGTGAGCACTTGGGAAATGGAGAGTGAAAATCACTTGAGGGCCAGAGTTGGCCAATATCTTCTCTGCTCATTGCTCAATTGTCACTTTATTTTTTTCATGAAATGACATTGGTATGATGTTATTAATAAATTCTAATACACATACTTACACTTTTAAAAATTAAGTGCTTACTGCTAGAAATACATCTTTTAAAATTCACCTGAAAATCAATCACTCAATGATTGCACAGGATCACCCTTTTATCTATCACCTCCTCTGTCTCTTTCTGTCATGCATACACCTACACACATGCAGAGGCACACAAACATACACACACACACACACATACACACACACACACACACACACACACACCAATCGTAATCTCAATAGCCAAGGGCAACCTAAGCTTTGATATTTAGGTAATATTAGCTGTTTAGGTAAAGTCTTGTCTGCCATATTTTGCAATAAGTTCACTGTCTTCTCCCCAAAGTTTTGCAGATGCCTAGAGAATCACATTCCGTCTTGATCATTCATCCATGTATCCATTCATTCGGCAAATACGTATTGTGTGAAATCTTGGAGACACCCACTGTTCCAGGCACTGGAGACAGAAGAAGGCTGACACGGTGTCTGCCTTGATAGGACTTCCCTCTGAGGGAGGTTTCCCTGGCCTCATCCAACTCTGTTTCTGGCTTACCCAGATACTCAAATAATGAGAAATTGAGTTAAAGGTGTTTACTTCACATTTTAGATTTAAATTTCTTGGTGCCACAATCCACAGCTCAAAGAAAAACAAAAGGCCTAGGAAGTTCCTGAATTAAAACTCTTGCTAGTTCTCTTAGAATTCTTTTTTTTTTTTCCTCCCATGCTGCTTGCTGGGCTACCAAGAATCAGGAAAATATTTGTGTTTACTGCCTGCATGAGTGTGATTGGGATTCTTTATGTTTTCCCTTGTATGTTTTTATTTGTTTTTACTGAAATATTAATTTGTCTTCATATACTGTGGCAACTTGGGTGGGAATTGAGTCAAATTTATGGGAATTTTTGTTGTTATTATTGTTTCTTGATTTGCTTTTCCTGCAAGTAGCATGGAGGAACTCATTCTAATTTCCATTTATTTTGTATTGTGGCTTGCTGCTAAGTCACCAATATTCTCTGCATTATGGAACTGGCATTTTTTTTCCACAATGAAATGTACAAGGTATGAAATGTCATTTACCAGACTACTTGTGAAATTCTTCTCCGTGTGCCAGTGTTCACTGTTGCTAAAATATATTTATTTTATCTATGTGGGTTTATCATTTATTTCCAGCATGGAAGCTCATATCCAGAAGTTTCCTATCACAGCCCACAGAGAATATGATGGATTTACAGAAGAAAAGAAAATCTACAATTTTTCTTCCAGAATTGCTTTAAATGAGATTATGATGAAAAGTATTCAGATTTTTAATTTCCCTGTGAAACAGAACATGTTGCATACAGTGGCATATTTTATAAGTTAGCCAATAAGCACTACAGGCTTGATATGCAGGGGACTCTGAAAGAAAGAAATCTCAGCAGTGTTGATTGAGGACAGCATTGTGCATGGAACGTGTTATTTATTTATTTTATTTATTTTTGAGTTGGAGTTTCACTCTTTATTTATTTTTGAGTTGGAGTTTCACTCTGTCGCCCAGACTGGAGTGCAGTGGCCGTTCCCGGCCACCGCAGCCTCGACCTGCTGGGCTCCGGCGATCCTTCCGCTTCAGCCTTCCAAGTAGCTGGAACTACAGGCGTGCGCTACCACGCCCGGCTCATTTTGATTTTATTGTAGAGATGAGGTCTTGCCAAGTTGCCCAGGCGGGTCTCAAACCCACGGGGTCAGGCAATCCACTCACCTCAGTCTCCCAAAGGCGCAGGATTACAGGCTGAGCCACCGAGCCCAGCTGGAATGTGTTATTTAATTCTTGAACACCCCTGAGGGAGGTTGTGTAGGAAGGAGTTCACACAGCAGACCCGAGCCTGCTTTCTCTGGAAAGGTCTGCCTTCAAGGCTGCCTCCAAGCTGGCATCTGGGAACTTGACTATTCAAAACTCCCTGCACTGACATCAGACTTTCCCTAAATCATAAGGTGGTTCACCACAACTAATCTGTTGGGATGGTTTGTTCAGTCATACTCAACAGCTGCTTTCCTTCTGGGAGTCTGGAATTCGGGTACATGCCAGGCGAAGGGACCTCCTGGATGCTGGACACAGTCTCTAGTGAGCACCCTAGTAGATAACGTTTCACATGTGTTGTCACAGCCATTGCTGGAGGTCTTTAGCGCATTCCGAGTGACTCTATAGTGGCAGACCAGAGAGAAGACTCTTAGTTTGAGGGATGAGCCAGACATCCTCATCCCTCAGACTAAGAGTGTGTCTACAGTAGAACCCAGACTCAGAGCCCTAGAAACTGAGTACAGTCCTGCATATGACTTTACTAGTTCTGTGGGCCTAATGCTTGAAGTCTGTCTTCAGGAGGGGATGGGGGAATCAACAAATACTGTGATCTAGAAAGACGCAAGAATATCGATTCTAGGTTGTAGAATTCAGCAGGGCCGCGAAAAATGACTGTATGTGTGGTGCACTGCACACCACCACCTCATATCGAGGGTCAGTATTGACTAGAGAATTACATTCCATCTTGACCATTCATTTGGCAAATACGTATTGTGTGAATTCTTGGAGACACCCACTGTTCCAAGCACTGGAGATAGAAGGCTGCCACAATGTCCGCCTTGATAAGGCGTCCCTCTGAAGGAGGTCTCCCTGGCCTCATATAATTCTGTTTCTGGCTTACCCAGATACCCAAATAATGAGAAATGGAGTTAAAGGTGTTTACTTAACATTTTAGATTTAAATTTCTTGGAGCCACAATCCACAGCTCAAAGAGAAATGAAAGGCCTAGGAAGTTCCTGAATTAAAACTCATGCTAGTTCTCTTAGAATTCTTTTTTTTTCCTCCTATGCTGCTTGCTGGGCTACCAAGAATTAGGAAAATATTTGTGTTTACTGCCTGCATGAGTGTGATTGGGATTCTTTATGTTTTCCCTTGTATGTTTTTATTTGTTTTTACTGAAATATTAATTTGTCTTCATATACTGTGGCAATTTGGTTATGGAAGATTGGTACATGCCTGAGTCACCACCTCCAAAATGCACATTTTTCTCTCAGTTTAACAGCCGTGTTATTGGGACACACCTATTTGTTTGTTTGTTTAAATTTGGAGTCTTGCTCTGTCACCCAGGCTGGGGTGCAGTGGCGCGATCACGGCTACAGAGCCTCGACCCACTGGGCTCAATGATCCTTCCACCTCAGTCTTCCAAGTAGCTGGGACTAAAGGCACGTGCCATCATGCCCAGCTACTTTTTTAAAAATTTTATTTTATTGTAGAGATGAGGTCTTGCCATGTTGCCCAGATGAGGTCTTACCATGCTCCCCAGTGTCTGTGAAGTTTCTTGCCCTAACAAACCCAGTGTATTAAAACTGCTTTCTGACAGATGATTGTAAAGTGTTATCAGGGAGAAGTAGCATTTCAAAAATTTTTCTCAAGTCCTCATATGAGCTGGTGATAGTGCCAGAATTCAGGCACACATAACAAGGGTTCACTTTTTATGTACAAGTGATTAATGTCAATAATTGAAGCCAAACAACTCTGGTTCCCCTTCCAGAATTTCTACACAATTCAACCGCTCTACAATTTTGAAAGAATAATTTGCATGTTTAGCAGCCTATCTCCAGAGCAAATAAAATATCAAACACTTTTTTTGGTTGTTTTTTTTTTTGAGTTGGAGTCTCACTCTGTTGCCCAGACTGGAGTGCAGTGGCCGCTCCCGGCCACCGCAGCCTTGACCTGCTAGGCTCCAGCGATCCTTCCGCCTCAGCCTTCCGAGTAGCTGGAACTACAGGTGCACGCTACCACACCCGGCTAGTTTTTTGATTTATTGTAGAGATGAGGTCTCACCAAGTTGCCCAGGCGGGTCTCGAACCCGCGGGCTCGGGCAATCCACTCACCTCAGCCTCCCAAGGCGCGGGATTACAGGCTGACCCACCAAACTCGGCTTCTTCACCTCTTTAACAAATAAAACACCATTCTACCATATTTATACACCGCCTGGCCCACATGTAATCTGAATAACTCAATCTGGAAAAATTAATGTCAGTTTCCCATAATGAAGTAAAAGAACGGTGGCAAAATTCCCCTTTGTGTTTACAACTTTTGCACAGCCTTCTCACCCAATATGAACACAAAATCATTTCAGTTATTTCAAGTGTATGTTGTTTCTTTTTTTTTTAATCTTACAATCTCGGCCGGGTTTAGTGGCTCAGCCTGTAATCCCAGCACTTTGGGAGGCCGAGGTGAGTGGATTGCCTGAGCCTGTGGGTCTGAGACGAGCCGGGGCAGCTTGGCGAGACCTCGTCTCCACAATAAATAAAAAATGAGCCGGGCGTGGCAGCATGCGCCTGTAGTTCTGGCTACTTGGAAGGCTGAGGCGGAAGGATCGCCAGAGGCCAGCAGGTCGATGCTGGGGTGACCGAGTGTGTGCCGCTGCACTTTAGCCTGAGCGACAGAGTGAGATGCCAACTCAAAAAAAAAACTAAACTTACAATCTCTTCCAGGTGTTGGCCAAGATTATACTTCTAGAAGGACAATCTCACAAATAATAAAAGCGTGTTGATTGTCAAATAGGTACAATTAAATACCAAATCTACAGAAATGTATGATGTAAAGCTGGGTTCCAACTTCAGCATTATTTAATTTTATTTGTCATATTCTACTGGCATTTGTAGTAGTAATTATGGCATATTCTCTGTGGGGAGAACTATCCTTGTATTGCAGTATTTTTAGCAGGATCCCTGGCTTCTAGCCACAAGCACCAACTCTCCCAGTTATGACACAAAAATGTCTCCAGATATTGTCAAGTGTCACCTGAGGGGACAAAACCACCCCAGGCTGAGGATCCCTGATCTAATGCGATTCCTCATTCAACTGTCTCAAGTCAACCCAAGCAAACCATCCTTAGGCAGAGAGACTAGTACTCACAAAAGACTTCTCATCTCCCAGTTTTATAGAATTTGAACAGGTGGTGTTTTGGGTATTGATTGTCGTGTTACAAACCGCCTTGAATACTTGGAGGTGTAAAACAACATATTATTTCTTTTTTTTTTTTTTGAGTTGGAGTCTCACTCTGTCGCCCAGACTGGAGTACAGTGGCCGCTCCCGGCCACCACAGCCTCGACCTGCTGGACTCCGGCGATCCTTCCGCCTCAGCCTTCCAAGTAGCCGGAATGACAGGTACGCGCTACCACACCCGGTTGATTTTTTGATTGATTGTAGAGATGAGGTCTCACTGCCCAGGCGGGTCTCGAACCCGCGGGCTCAGGCAATCCACTCACCTCAGCCTCCCAAAGGTGAGGGATTACAGGCTGAGCCATTGAGCCCGGCTACAACATATTATTTCTAATGGTTATATGATCGATCACTTCTCATTGTATTCTTTCTCTGGGTTAGGAATTTGGGCAGGGCTCACCTGGGTGGTTCTTGTGTTCACAGAGCCAGGATTATTCACATGGCTGGGCTGTACGTCTGGAGTCTAAAGCTTCTCCAGGAGGACAGCTGGACATTCTTTCAGAGTAGAGACCTCAGCAGACTCAGACAGACTTCTTACATGGGATTATGGATGATCATATTTAAAATTCTTTCTTGCTTATTCTGGCAGTTTTTGGTGTCCTTTGGTTTACAGCCACATCACTCCACTCTATTATCACATGGTCTTCTCCTCTCTGTCTCCGTGTCTCACTCTCACAGGACACGAGTCATTCGGTTTAGGGTCTGCCCTAATCCATATGACCTTATCTTCAAAACATCTGCAATGACCCTACTTCCAAATAAGATCTCATTCTGAGCTTCCAGGTGGACATGGATTTTTGAAGAATGCTCTTCAACCAGCTGCAGGGATGGAGGTCCAGAAGCTGACAGATCCGATTTGTTATTGTAAAACAACTTGGTGAGATTCAGAACATGCAAGTGTATGGATTCACTGCCTCTTTAGACATCGCTGAGCAGAGGGAACACAAGACAAGAACTTAGGAGGTACACTTGGCCATTGCTATCAGACTCTTAGACGTTAGTTTACTTATCAATGCCAGTGGATTTGCTTTTAAGGTTCCAATCTTTCCCTTGTCATTCCATATATTCAGGATGGAATCTGCTCCTTGTCAGCCCAAACATGGGGCATACAGCCCAGGTCTAAACCAGGCACTGCACTGTATAACCCTACTACTATTAAGTGTTGGGTCTGAGATTTTTGCTGGCAATGTTGACTCCAAGATAGATGCACATGTAATTGGTAAATCTTGTTCCTTAGAGCTACAGCAGCCAGGCCAACATCAATTACAGTGCTTGGTTATCCCCAAATGGACACTTCTGTCTCTCTATTTGTTGCCCTTAATCCCAATGATTAAGAAAACAAAAAAATTTTTTTACGCAATAGTGGGCAGGGGGGCTTGAAATTCCCAAATAGAGATCCGGAGGCTCAACTTTTAAAAAGAAGCCATCGTGGGTCTATCTAACCATGCCTGAGAATGATAACAGAATATATACTTCACTTCACTTTGTACAGCGTTAGCAACGTTTATAAATCGGAATGATAGAATGTCAGTGCTGGAAGCAAGCTTGGTGATCACCTTGTGTGCTCACCTTGTCATAAAGATAGAGAATCTGAGGCTCAGATGGTAAATACTTGTTCTGAGATCCAGGCAAGGGCAGAACCAGGACACATGCGAAGTCTCTTGGTCCTCTCGAGTCTGGGTAATAACTGGTAAGGTGGATGTTAAAGTGTGGTGGATACAAGCTGTAGACAAAATCCTGAAGGAGGAGGAAATTGTGCAGGGCCCGTCCACACCACCAGATGGGTAAGACCTGAGTGGAGAAGCAGGGGGGGGTGGGGGATGTGTGTGAAAGGTCAGTGCTGTCCAGGAGCTTTCCTGGAAGCCAAAAGAGAGAAGGTCCCTGGGGACAAGCTAGCATTTATACCTGACCTCCTTCCAAAAAAGACCATTTGATGTCTAAATACTTTAGACTAAATTTGGATGAATCATACTCTTCTACGTTTCCATTAACATACATTAATTTGTCACAAAAAAAAAACTTCCTCTTCTTTTCAAAGTTTCCAAGAAAAATCTAACTTTTAGCTTTAAATTTCTCATGCTTATCTAGACCAGCTTTTTAATTCCACTCAACTCAAATGTAATGAGTAAGCTTTGGGCTGTACTTTTATAGCTTGTGACCTATAAGCAACTATAAGGCTATGCATTATAAGAGGTGACATTTAAAGAAAGGGAGGAATCTTTTTCGGAATGTGACTAGCCAGCACTGAATGTATTAATCCTCCAAGGACAAGACGGAGGATCTTCTGAGTCTTGGGTCCAGCAGAGGAATGATTCTTCAATCATACCGCAGACCTGCTCGCCCCAGGCTAGAATGACACCCAAGACCCATGGATAATTACAGCTGGACACTGGATGCCGAGTGGCTTGCTGGGAGGTGCTGAGAGGAACATAGGGAAGACACGATCAGCACCTGGAGGGGTTTCTGAGTTGATGAAGGAAGTTTTCTGAAAGCAAAATAAAACAGAGAAAGGGGATAGTCACATGGAATCTGAACCTTGCTTTTGTGGGAAACATTTTAAGACTTCAAACTGGGCTCTCCACCACTTGTCCTGCTGGCTTCATTATAGGAGATGTCTCTTGTCATTGATCTTAGTCAAAGGACACAATGGCCTAGGGACACACAGAGCCAAGTTTTTAGTGATGCTGTGACCCCTCCCTCTCCCTTTAAGAGCTGTGGAGAAAAAGTCACTTTCTGGCCAGGCACTTGTACATCCTCACAGTGTCTTGAGTTAAAAGTCTGTTTCCTCAAACCCTGGGCTGTTCCACTGAAGAAACAAAGTGCGACATAAGCAAGCAGAGATGCACTGATGTATCTTCCCACTGTCCATCCAGAAAGACATTTCACTCTACCAAAACATCAAAATTATAACAATACTAATGCCCTTCACGATGAACACTGATATGATTCTGCACAAAGCTTGCAGTTTCAGAAGCAATTACTGTTTCTGAGCATCTATTAAAAGATACTATCAAATGTTCAAGTCTTTTTTTTAAGTTACTGTTGAAGATCTGGTGTGGAGAATATAGTTCCCCATCCAAGTGTATCTGGTCTAGAAGTGAATGATCCCATTTGCAAGCACTCACTGGGACCCTAGCAATCCCTCAGTGAAGAGGTGTTGGATCAGCCAGAGCCCCACAGTGTGTGTCCAAGAGTCCATGACATCAAGAAGGGCAGTGGGCTGGGGTGAACTCCATAATGTCTCCATCCCCTGTTTTAAACATGTTGTTCCTACATGTTTCACAGGGTGCTGGTTCCCTACCCAAAACTCATCCCTCTCCCAGAGTAAGTGACCTCATCTATGTCCAGATCAGGGATGAATCCGGAATGATCTCAACCAATCATGGTGTCCCATTCCCTGCCAGCGACTGGTGTAGGAGTAAGTATGTGACCCAGACCTAACCAATGAGATGTGAGAGAAAGTATGCCGGGGTTCTCTGGATGAGGTTCCCTTGATGCTGAAAAGTAGACCCACAGAACGTGACTGGATCCTGATGGAACCCATGAGACTTCACCTGCCATCGGCCAAAGTCAGGGGATCCCATCTAAGAACCCCACTGATAAGCTGAGGATGGCGAAGAAAAAATAAGCAAGAGACTTTATTTCATGCTGCTATAAATTAATCTCTTCTGGGGCTTCCGATGCTTAGGAGAGTCTGATATATTGATGCTAAGTTTTTCTTATTATTTAGCTATCTGTGATTGGGGGTTTTTTGTTTGTTTGTTTGCTTGTTTCCAGCTCAAAGGATTTTTATTAATGCTCGGCATTATCTTCCATCATAAAACTTTTGACTGGCTGCTAGAAAGCCCTCCTTATCCCCCAAATACTAGGCTCTCACGACCACATGGCATTGAGACAACACAGAGGAAGGGAAGTCTCCCTGGCCAAGTAGCACGCTACATATTCCAGCCTTCACTGAACAAATGTAGTTTGGGCCTATTTGCCCTCTCACGATAAAACTGTCATCCAACCTCCATCAACCATCAAGTAGGATTCATCAATTCACCTGCACTGGGAGAAGAACAGAAGGGAGGTTAGGAGTGCGGTTTCTGGAGCTAAAACCAGCCGGTTAAAACCCCAGCTCTGTTTGGCTGACTCATGTTCCTCAAGGATGCCCATACCCTTACATCCCCAAAAGGACTTTGCAGGCATCACTGAGTTAAGAAGCATTCGATGGGAAGATGATCCCGGGCTATCTAGGTGGGCCCGAGGTCATCACAAGGGCAGATTCAGAGAAGGAGGTGGGATGACAGAAGCAGAAGACGGAGGAAGGGGCCATGAGCCAAGGGATTTGGATGCTCTAAAAGCAGCTGCAAGGAAACAGATTCTCAGCTAGAACCTCCCAGGCCCCCAGCCCTGACACCTTAACTTGAAACCTCTGACCTCCAGAACTGGTAGAAAACAAATATATGTTGTTTGGGGTTTTAAGTCACTGAGTTTGTAATAATTTGTGCAGCAGCAGGAAATAAGCACACCAGGTCCAACACCAGCCATCACTGGAGACCTTGAGACAGTGACCTAACACATCTGAACTTCAGGTTACTTTTTGTAGGATGAGAATAGTGATGACTTATAGGTGTGTCATGATGATTTAACACGTGACCCAAATAAGACCCTAAGACTAGTTTTGGTACATACAAAGCGCTCAGTAAATTCAACCAATGTCAGTATCACTCCTCCCCAAAAATCTATTCTACAAAACATTGTCACTTTTGATTTTGCTGACAATTTTGTGGAGAGGAAAGGAAATTATTTCTATTTGACCAGGCTTAACATATGTCCAGTCAATATTTCTGTTCTCCCGCTGTGTCCTTCTGTTTTAAGGATGCTAACAAGTATCCTGGTCATCTCTCTTTCCTTTACATACTGGCTACCACACCAGTCTCAAACTGGTTTCCACAGTCCTCAGCTCCTGCATTTCTCTCTAAACACAGCATGAACCATGACCTACGAGTGGTGTCCGTCTTGACCCTGGTAATCGGGACATCGCCTGGCATGTGACTCCAGGGCACAGTGAAAACAGGGAGAAGTACCCGGTCTACAAGCAACGTCAAGGAAGCCTTCGCAGAGGTGAGGACCGAACAAACAGGACACGAAGAGTGAGAACATCACTTGCCATGTGGTCAAGGGAGGCGACGGCTTCTGTGTCAGCCACCCGAAGATCATTCTGAATTGAGGAGAGAGAATTCGAATTTCATCAAGGGTACCTGCATACTGAACATTTGTATACCTAACCCTGAATTGTACACCACCTCTTTATTTTTTTTTGTTTGTTTTGTTTTGTTTTGAGTTGGAGTCTCACTCTGTCACCCAGGCTGGAATGCAGTAGCCGCTCCTGGCCACTGCAGCCTCGACCTGCCGGGCTCCGGCAATCCTTCCATCTCAGCCTTCCAAGTAGCTGGAACTACAGGCACACGCTACCACACCCCGCTAATTTTTTTGATTTATTGTAGAAATGAGGTCTCGCCAAGTTGCCCAGGCGGCTCTCGAACCCACGGGTTCAGGCAGTCCACTCACCTCAGCCTCCCAAAGCGTGGGATTACAGGCTGAGCCACCAAGGGCTTCCACATCTTTAAAATAAAAATTTTTTTAAAAAACAAACACAGAACATGACCCATCTTTATTGTTTTAATATAGAATACAGATATTTTTACAATTCAAGCCTTGTTTGAGTAAAAGTACTCGAAAGGAAAGTGAAAATGTACCTTTTTTGGTTTTGATTTTCGAGATTGTTGACTCAAGGAAGGTCTGGGTGTGCCGGGTCTGGAAAAGGTTCACATTGTTGGAGCACAGAACATTTCTGGTGCCACCATACAAGCACAGCATGTCAGCCCCGTGCCCAAGAGGAGGTAACGGGGCTTGGAGACCCACAGCCAAGGACCAATGCTCTCTCCACTGTCGTTGACAGTGATGAGACTTTGATGTTTTCTAGGAAAGCTGCATACTCTCACAAAAAAGAGAACTTCCACCTGATGCAAATGGTTTGGAACATCAAGTACAAGTATCTTCGCGCCTTCTCTCAGGTGACAGGCACCAAGAGCAGGGTGAGAAATTCAGAACATGCAAATGGATTCAAATCAGCTCCCTTCACTTGATGGACAGGTCCCTCTTTGCACATCTGGCTTGGCGGCCACCTTGGGTTCACATGAAATCTGAGTCATCCTCAATCTGGCTAATCAAGAGGAAAGCGTCTTCCACTGCCACTAACCAACTTTTCCCTCAGTCCCAGGTGATCTCATCACATCCTCTGACACCTTTCCTGCCTTCTGAGGGCTGTGTCCATCTGTGATATGCCAGCCACTGGGAACTTCTATAGCACTGAAGTTGAGCCATCAGCGTGTTCTACGTGGCCAGGTGACAGAGCGAGAGTATTGATCTTCCTCCAGGAACATAAGGGTAACAAAGCTCTGGTTCACAACAGGAGCCTCTGAATATCAACCCGGTCTTTTAGCCAAGCAAGAGACACAGGTAGAAACTGTGACAGAAGTGGGCGGAATATTTGTATCTTCAATGTTAACTCCATTATCTGTCTTCCCTGCTGGCCCCTTCCCAGGCTTCCCAGGGTTCAGTCCTCCAGCAAGCCATGTTATCTGTCTTTGCAGACATGCACATGAGATGCATTCAGCATCCTTGCTTCCTCAGTCAGCCCCAGGCATGGTCTCTCTGGGCTGGAACTCCTGCTGTTTCCTTTCAATGTGGTGGAAGGTATTGGGGAAGATTTAGGCTGATGCCAGTTTTCTCATAAAATCTAAACACAGTGGGCTTCTCTCCCCGCGAGGTGTGCGGGGGAGAGGGGTTGATGTTTGGGTCTGACTTTTGAATTTGGACATAGCTTGGAGAATTCAGTCCATTCACCCAGGGAATGCCACAGAGTATTAGGAACTGCACAGGAAAGGGAAGAGGGAAAGGGAGAGGGAGGGAGGGAGGGGGAAGAGATGGAGAAAGAAAGAGGACAAAGAAAGGATGGGAAGGAGGGAGAGAAGGAAGAGGGAGGCAGGGAGGCAGGTGGAGAGTGACAGAGAGGAAAAAGAAGAATGGAGGATGGGGGGGTGGGAAGTGAAGGGAAAGAAAAAAGTGAACTCCAAGCCGGCTCGGTGGCTCAGCCTGTAATCCCGCGCCTTTGGGAGGCTGAGGTGAGTGGATTGCCTAAGCCCGCGTGTTGGAGACCCGCCTGGGCAGGTGAGACCTCATCTCTACAATAAATCAAAAAATCAGCTGGGCGTGGTAGCACACGCCAGTAGTTCCAGCTACTTAGAAGACTGAGACGGAAGGATCGCCGGAGCCCAGCAGGTCGAGGCTGTGGTGGCCAGGAGTGGCCACTGCACTCCAGTCTGGGCAACAGAGTGAGACTCCAACTTAAAGAAAAAAAGAAAAGAAAAAAGTGAACTCCAAAGGAAATTGAGATGCCTCGATCATAACGTTCAGGGGGAGATGGATGGACACCTGGAAGGCTCTCAGTTCCATGAGCACCCACCATGGGAACTCCTTAGTGCTGGAGTGACCCCCGGTTCTGCAGGCCTTTTAAATGGATGGTGGGGTCCTCCTACGCTGCTGTGAGTGAGGGCATGCGTGTAAAATCTCCCTACCTGCCACCAGAGCCTGGAAGCTGCCCTTCTCCATGATGTCTTCAGCCCCAGCCCCCCGGTGCCCAGCCAGGCATCCCCTCACCGTGTTATCCCACTCTTCTCAGAGCACCTTGTGGACAGGAGCCAGGACTCTCTTGGGTAACAGGCAGTGAGACTTCATCAAATGTGAAATTTCTTTACATCTATCACCCATGTCTGTTTTGTGGAGTTGCCTGTCTCTGCACCAAAGCCACACATACGGTTATTAGGGCTGGAGCTTCTTCCACATCTCGGGGTGCAAATCGCCACTGTGCTATCACCTGCACTTGAATGATTCTTGCATATTTCCTCTTCCATCTTTCAGAATTAGAGAAAATGACCCAAATCAATTTCGCCTCCCTGCCTCTGTCTCCCTCAAGGGCCAGTAATGGAATGGAGACTCCAGACATGGAATTCCTTGACATCTTCCACAGGTCTCTGGTATGTATAGTACATCTCCCTTAGAGGGAAATTGTATGCAATGGCGTGTGTGTGTGTGTGTGTGTGTGTGTGTGTGTGTGTGTCCTCAAAAAATGCAGGCCAGGTATAGTGGCTCATGCTTGTAATACCAGCACTTTGGGAGGCCAAGGTGGAAGGATCGCTTAAGCCCAGAAGTTTGAGAACAGTCTGAGCAACACAGTAAGACTCTGTCTCTACAGAAGTTAAAAGAAGAAAAAAAATTTAGCTGAGTGTGGTGTCTCATGCCTGTAGTTCTAGCTACTCAGAAGGCTGAGATGAGAGGTACTCTTGAGCCCAGGAGTTGAGGCTATGTTTGTGCCACTCCAGCCTGTGCAGTAGTGCAAGACCTTGAAAGAAAGAAAGAGAGAAGGAAGGAAGGAAGGAAGGAAGAGAGAGAGAGAGAGAGAGAGAGAAATGAAGGAAGGGAGGGAGGGAGGGAGGAGAGAGAAGGGAGGGAAGGAAGAAGGGAAGGAAGAAGGAAGGAAGGAAGGAAGGAAAAAGAAAGGAAGACCGAAAGAAAAAAGAAAGAGAAAGAAAGAATGAAAAATACATTTTCTTCCAAACAAAGCAGCTAGAAGGTCCCTGTTTAAAACTTTTTAATAAAGACACTTGCATCTGTCCACGGGGGCTGCCAAGACAAAAAGACACAGACAAGACAGCTTAAGCAATAGGGATGTCTCACAGTTCTGGAGGCTGGAAGTCCAGGATCTACAAGTCAGCAGGTTCCCCTGAGGCCTCCCTCCTTGGCTTGCAGACCGCTGTCTTCCTGCTGTGTCTTCACATAGCGTTTTCTCTGTTTGAGCATCTCTGCTGTCTCTTCCTCTTCTTATAGGGACACCAGTTATATTGGGTTAGAGCACTAACCTTATGACCCCAATATAACCATAACGTCTTTAAAGGCCCTGTCTTCAACAGTCACATTCTAGGTAGTGGGGGGTTAAGACCTCAGCACATGAATTTGGGGGAGGGGCCAAGATTGGGTCCAGAACAATACTCAAGGGAATGAATTTGCAAAGGGGTTAAATAACAGTGTCTCCAGCTAGGCCTTTCCAGGTCTTGAGACTTCTACAGAGTCCCAGAATCACCTTTTCTACACTTCTTTCTGTCGCTGGGAGTTTTTTTTGTTTCTGATCATTCTCCGCTCCAGCTCAGCAGCATGACTCTGCTCCATACTGTTTCTTCCTACAGTGCTTCCTTACCATAAAAAAAAAGTCATAAAAGTCTGGATTCCTGTTCTCCTGGGCCTGTTTCTCACATGGAAACCAGCAGTAGAAGATGACCATGACTCTGGTTAGGGAACACATTCCTGCATGCAGCAAAAACATGGTGAGTGAGTGCCTATTATATGCCAGGACTATTTGGGGTACAGGGGACCAGCATACACATCCCTTTATCAACTGAGATGGACCCTAAGTTTAAGGAAGCAGAAGTTACCTGTGGGTCGAGTATTTAGAGCCCTGCTGGCATGGCAAATTTCTAAATTACTCCAGCTTTCAGGAAAATCACACTCTTGCTAACCCACCTAACAAGAAGAGCTATCGGGCAAATTATCAGACAAAAAGAGCCAAACTTCACCTTATTTTAATGCTGAAACCCTACCCCAAAGTGACCTTGGGATGTATGTTATATATATGTCCACTTTGCATGTGCTCATAAATATGTATAGTTTTCCCCAAGGTTGCTGGACATGTATGACTCTATCATGTAAAGATGGACCCTGGGAGGCATAAAACCCAACCAGCCCCTTTGCTCCTGGAAAAGAAAGTAGCTTCAGTCCACACGTGGGAGATGGTCTTTCTGATTTGCAAACTGATGTCAACAACAGAGCGCTCCTTTGTGATGTTTGGCGTCCTGGTGGTCTTTTGGGCATGAAGAGCTTAGAATCCCAGTCCTCCTGGGTAGGCATTCCGGTGGGAGGGGTGTCAAACAATAAGCACAACATGTAAATAAGGAGTGTTTTGGGGGTTTTTTTTTTGAGTTGGAGTCT
>NW_007252792.1:195537-199263 GCF_000164805.1 Carlito syrichta
CCCGGCCACCGCAGCCTCGACCTGCTGGGCTCCGGCCATCCTTCTGCTCAGCCTTCCAAGTAGCAGGAACTACAGGCACGCGCTACCACACCCAGCTAATTTATGATTTATTGTAGAGGTGAGGTCTCACCAAGTTGCCCAGGTGGGTCTGGAACCCGCGGGCGCAGGCAATCCACTCACCTCAGCCTCCCAAAGTGCGGGATTACAGGCTGAGCCACCGGAGTGTTGATGTCTGATGGTGGCTGACAAGGTAGCAAAGCAAACGGGGAATGCTGAGGCAGGTCCCATTGGAAAAGGGGCGTGTGAGCAAAAGCCCTGAACGTGAGGGGCAGAGACTGGGTGTGCCAAGGCCCTGTGGCCAGATGGAAGCCCCGGCAGGCAGGGTGGGCTGAGAGAAAAGCAGAGGGAGATTGCCGCAGGAGACGGGTTTGAAGGAACAGTGGGGGCCAGGCCGAGTGCCATCTTTAAAGTTGTTTTAAAGGCTTGGGCTTTTTCCTGCAGGTGGGATAAAGAGTGAGTGAGGAGTCTGTGGCCTGGCCAGACTTCACATTATCCAAAGATTACAATGACTGTATTGAAAAAGGACACAGTGGCAGGCACCACCGTAGCCCCCAAACATGTCCACATCCTCATCTTTGGAATCTGTGTTTATGTTGAGTTATGTGTCGAGTAGAAAGTTAGGTTGCAGATGCAATCAAGGTTTCAAATCCACTGACCTTATCATGAGAAAATGACCTTGAGTTGTCCGGGCCGGCCCAAGGCCATCACAATGGTCCTTAAATATGGAAGAAGCAGAACAGGTCAGGGTCACAGGGAGAAGGGCAGACCATAGACTGATGTATTTGGAAATACGGGAAGGGGGCCATGGGCCAAGGAATGCAGGCATCTACCAGAAGCTGGAAAAGGCAAATAAACAGAGTGTCCTGCAGAACCCACAGAAAGAACGCCATCCTGGCAACACCGTGATTTTAGCCTCGTGAGACACTTTTCAGGTTTTTGACGTCTGCAACTGTCAGACAATGAAACTGTATTGGCTTAAGTCACTAGTGTTGTGGTCATTAGTTACAGCAGTAAAAGGATACCAGTGAGTCACAGTCCCCACCACTCCCTATTACACCTCACCACTTCAATTATTTAGCTGGCTCCTGTAGGCACTTGAATGCCCAAAATCTATCTTAAGCTACTATTTTTTCCCTGAAACCTAGATGGTTTGTTTTCTTTGCTGGGCTTTGGACCCCTGGGGATTAATTATTTCTTGACTGCTTACATTTTCTTTGGGAACAAAGAATGCTCAGAAAATGAATAATCATCAGCCACATTATTATTCAACTTCACTGTTTTCATTTCCAACAGGGTTTTCCACAATTGTACTTTCATTTCAGCTTCTCACCATTCTCCAAGAAGCTCTTCTAAACCCACCAACAAAGGATTGACTCTTTCCTCATTTCTCATAAGGATAGTGAGCAACTGGCCCCATTCGAGGCACAGAGGACAGAAGTCAAATCGTAGCAAAACCTGGGGCCTCTGACTTGAGGACATGTGTCTCCAGCTGCGACGAAGCGACTCCACAGGGTGGAGCAGGCAGACGGGGGTTGACTTTACTCTCATTTGATGAGCAAGTACATCTCATCTACACAGCATCTCACTGACTTTTCTAAAGCCACACAACAAGGCAACCGTGAACCCGGGTAGAAACTCCTCAACATCCCGGAGGCTTTCCCACAAAACTCTGTCCTGTCTCTTTGCTGTGATTTCTCCGTGGATGGTTAACCTCCTCGCCCAGTGTCCTGGGTCCCACCTCAGCCCTGGAGGTGAGAAGGCAGCTCTCCTGTGGCTGGCATCCATCCACTTTGCATTTCTCTCCCCCCAAATATAATCACCCTCCACTCATCAAATTCTACATTTGATCTTCCTAGATGCAAACGCTGTCCCAAATGCTTCTTAAACGTTAACTGCTTGTGTTTCCTCTGCTTGAGGGGGAAAAAAAGTCTCACCGCCATGAAATCAAAGCCATTATGGGCACCAAGGGGTTTTGACTTTCCAATCCCAGATACGGGTTCTTAAGCATATAACAGTAAACATGAAGTGCCCACTATCTCAGTTTTATGTGACAAAGTTCTTGGGTACGATACCCCAGGGATTTTGAACTAGTCAAGCGATCTAGGTAGAACCATCTCTGGGAGAGTTTTATGACATAACTGGTTGAATTCACAGGCCTACATACACATACATGTGCCTACAGCACAGTGTAGCCTTGAAGAAGCCAGCACGTTGAGACTATAATATTGGAATGGATGGCTAGTGTCGAGAAAAGAAAGACACACACTTGAAAATGTTTGTTAAAGGTGGTGATTCAGTTCAGACTATCAACACGAAAGGCATTTCACTCTTTGGGGAAAAAAAGACTGTTTAATGGTTAACACTGGGTACTAGGCTTCTTCTGTGGGTGTAGAAAAGGAAAAATGGCTTTCCCTTACCCACCTGGTTCTTTGGCCGGGCTACACATTAAATTGACATAAGGCAGAATAGCAGAAGAAAATTAATTTTAACTACATGCATATGCATGGGAATCTGACAAAAACATGAGTCTCAAAGTAGGGTCAAGTGATCCGAAGCATAGACAATGTCCTGAACTGCAGCAAGGACTAGGGGTCTGGGGCTTTGAGGGGGCCTGGAGACAGGCTAGGAGAAGGTGAGAAGAGGGAAGGTTAAACATCTCTGGGTAATAAACATCATCCGGGAGCAGTTAATGCTGCTCATGTGATTTTCTTTATAGATATAAATTTTATACACCAAAGGACAGCTTTTTGGAGCGACTCCCATGTCTGCAATTTCCCAAAATAATCAGCTCAAAATATGCTGAAGAAGTATATTTTGGGGTGGCATATTCTGGTCTCCTACAGTCACATTTTGGGGTGGTGTGTCCTGAGCCCCCACGGGAGTGACAGAACTTCTGGGACTCAATCGTGGTGATGGTTGCACAGCATGGTGAGCATACTTGATATTACTGAATTGTTCTCTTTAAAATGGTCAGCCACTTGGAAGGCTGAGGCGGAAGGATCGCCGGAGCCCAGCAGGTCAAGGCTGCAGTGGCTGGGAGTGGCCACTGCACGCCAGTCTGGGTGACAGAGTGAGACTCCAACTCAAAAAAAGAAAGAAAGAAATAAAATGGCTAACACAGTACATTTTATGCTATGTGTTTTACCACCATAAAAATCAATCAATCAGTACCTAAAACTTCAGGTGCTAAAAAGAACGGCCATCCCTTTTGACAAAGACAGGTGTTTATCCGTTCCCTCATCCAGTAAGTGAGCATTGACACCTACTTTGTGCCAGGCAGTGACCTGGAGGTCAGGGATGGCAGGGGTGACAAGACCCACCAGGTCTCTGTTGTGAAGTCTGGTACATCCCAGGTGGAAGAAAGACCGTAAACAATCGGAATTAAAATGGCGACTTCAGAGTGTGAGGTGCTGGTGAATGTGTGAGAGCGAGGAGGGTGGAGGAGCTGGCTTCCGTGGGGACTGATCATTTAGATGCGGACTAGGCATGTCTTGGCCCCTCCCACCTGATGGATGAGGCTTGGAAAGCTATGGGGTTGAGGGAACCCTGGAGCAGAGGGAGCCTAGGTGTAAAGCTCTGGGGAGGATTTCTGTTCCAGAAACGGGTGGAAGACAGAGTAGCTGCATGAGGGAGGGAGAGGGCAGTGTGAGATGCCACTGGAGAGGG
>NW_007252792.1:199443-203682 GCF_000164805.1 Carlito syrichta
GTTCCCAAAGGCAGTTTCTCCTAGGATTAAGATTAGAAACTAAATTATCATAATAGTTTTATTGCCCTGCCCCTAGCCAGGCAGGACGTTTTTCTAGTTTCGTTACATGCCGAAACTTTGTTTGCTTCAGCCCGTGGTCATTGTCATGGTAACCATGCAGTCCATTATCCAAGAGTGTGACAGCTACTATTTGATTTTTAGAATAGACTTGTTTGTATAAAACATACATTTAAGACGATACAATTTCCATCGAAAAGATTTAAACACTAATAAGCATTCATAGAAAACTTTTAAGTTTTGTTTAAGCTTCCTTTTCTCAGATTATGACTTTAGTTCCTGTTCCTGTAGGCCAATTTTAAGTATACCAAAATTTTCCCAACAGTGCTGTTTTTGCTTCTAATATAACAATAGGAAATTTTACACGTAGCCATGTATTAATGTACTAGGAAAAAAGATTTAAGTTTTGGGTTAAAGTCCAATCACTAGATCATATAAAAATTAAAGTTTAGGAAACTCATATAAGTCATGGTAAGGAATAAGATTTGAATTAATTGTTATAGAATTACAGGGCACTATGTTGAGTCATAATAGGTTAATGGAATAAAATAAAAATTAAGTCATTTAAGTAAACTTATAGATTATAGTGTTAAGTTGATAATATCAACCGTTAAAAAATATTAGGAGTCAGTGAAGTTGGATTGAACCTGGAGTTAACTTAGAAAGTTTTTGTATTAATCAGGGTTTAGAACAAAGAGTATAATATGAATGATTTATTGAATACTATGGAAGACATTTTGAACAATTGAAATTGTGCACCTGTGACCTTGATGTGAGTTTTGTGAAGCACGTCAGGCATCATGGAGTTCGAATTGTTTGCTCGAAACTTGCAAGTCTCGTGATGGTCTTGTGATGCATGGTTTGTAAAGCACAGAACTTGTACGCCCCTAGCAAGTGATTATCACACTGCTGGAGGGTATAGAAAATGGTATATAAGTTGGAAAAGGTTTGTATAAAATTGGCTTCAGTCTTGATCAGACTGTTCCCAGAAGAACTGCCTCCGAGTGGTCTTCTCGCTGTCTCCTGATTCTCCGGTGCGGGTCCTAACCCACCCTTGGTCAGTGCTGGTCACCGACATAGTGGGGTTCCTGCTCACCCATCAGCAACCTTCAAGAATTGAATAGCCCTGAGCCCAGCTGGGAATGTCACCAGCACACTTCTTTTCCTGGCATATCCTCAGCACCCAGAACCTGACCCCAATCCTGCCAAAGTCCCTCCTGCCTCCTCCTTCAGCACAGCCGGAGACATGTCCGGTTGGCTCAGTCGGACATGTCCGACTGCACATCAGAGTCCCCTGGGGAGATTTTAAAAGTCTTCATGTCTGAGCTCCGCCACCCAGGGACCAATTAAACCAGGAACTCTGGAGGGGTGAGGGTCTTGGACACTGGGATGCAAAGTCCCTCGAGTGGTCTGAGGCATTGCTGTGGCTTCCTCTATTAACTGGTTCATTCTTACTTCATCGTCAGCTACTATATTCCCTCTCGAGTAAAATATACTGATCTAAATAACTCTCTTGGATAATGCATTTTAAACCCAGAGGGTGATTCTCATGCAGGGAGTATGAGGTCCGGCGGCCCCTGGTGGGAAAGAGAGATTCCAGCGTTCCTGAGACGCCAGTAAGGAATTCATGAGTAGCACCTGTTACACGTGGAGAGGGGGCTGCTTTTCCCAGGTGGGCTTTGGGTAGCAGGGTTCAGGAGTGGTGGCTGGAGCTGGCCAGCGCCATTCCCTGGTCTGCACGCCTTGGGATGGGGCGTTGAAAAGCCAGTGTTCTGCCTGGGTAGGCACGCCTGTGCCTTTGCAGTGCACTCTCTGTGCTCCAGGGGTAGCCTCAGCAGTCTATTCCACTAAATGGTGCCCCCTGTGGCTGCGCCTTCAAAGACTCTGAATTTGTTTAATCTTTGTTACGATCTGCGGTAGATCCTCTTATTATCTCCCACGTTTCTTGGAGAAACAGAGGCACAGAGAAGCCCAGCAACTTGCAAAGGCCGCACAGATGATAAGCGATGGACCCAGGGTTTGGAGAATTTGCAGAATTCTCCCTGAGCATCTCTCCTCGATTCTGCCCCCCTCTCATGTCCTCCTGACCCCCTGAACACAGACAAAGCACCAGGGAAAGAGGTGGCATCTCAATCCTTTTGGGCCACTGTCACACAATACCATAAATTGAGCGGCTTATAAACAACAGAACATTATTGCTCACAGTTCTGGCGGCTGGAAATCCAAGATCAAGGTGTCTGCAGTTGAGTGTCTGGTCCTGGTTCATAGGCAACATCTTCTCTCACACGGCAAAAGGGGCGAGGCAGCTCTCTGGGGTCCCTTTCATTAGGACACTAATCCTATTCGTGGGGGCTTCACGGCCGAATCTCTTCCCAAAAGTCCCACCTCCCAAAGCCATTACGCTGGGCATTTGGTTTCAACACATGCATTTGGGGGGACACAAGCCTTCAGTTTATGGCATCTCAGATCATCTAAGAAGTAAGGGGGCTTAAACAAAGTTGTATTCTTGTTCACCAAGTTGTGGGGCTGAAATGCTTTTCTGTTTCAGATGCAAACCATCTGGCAACGTGTCCTCTACCCAAAGTGCTCCTACAAGAACTGCCTTCCTTGCCACGAATCTCCTTTTGCTTCCCCTACTCCATCTATAATGGTCACCATTATGTTTTGCGGCCACTGGAATCTGTCTCTGTCTGAGCCAAATATCCCCCCAAGCTTATGACGTCAGTTATGATCTCCCCCATTTTATAGAATGGAAAACTGAGGTGCTGAGATATAAAGAAAACCTGCCCCCATGGCACCACAGGAAGTCAGTGGCCAAGATGGTGCCCAAACCCCAAGCGGTCTCGGCCAGAGTCCTTCTCCTAAGCCATCACTGCCCTCTCCTCTACCTCTTGTCACTTTTCTCATTTTTCCCTTGACTCTGGATGAATATTGATATTCTTATTTTTTAATAAAGGAAGATGAGGACAGGTTAGGGAAAGAAAAGAAAACTGGAAAGAGGAGGGAGTTAAAAATCACTTCTCCTTGTTAGCTGATGACAGGATTCATGTGGATGCCCTGCAGCTGTGGCTCTGCATACAGGCGGCTCCAAATTGCACCCAGGCAAGAAAAGTGGAACAATAATCATGCAAAATCTATTTATTCTGGGCTGTTAATGTCGATACGATCCGCCCTCTTCATATCTGCATAATTAGAGGTACGGCAGAGGACAGAAGCCACGCTCAGCAGAAGCAGCTGCGATGAAATGCCAGCAGTCCTGCTTCCTGTAGATTCTCTCTCCCCTCCCTTCTCTGTCTCTCTCTCTTCCTCCCTCCTTCCCTCTCTTCTCTCCGTCTCTCTCTGTTTCTGTGTGTCTCTGTCTCTCTGACTCTTTGTCTCTCTGTCTCTGTCTCTCTCCTCTTTCTCTCTCTCCTCCTTCCTCCCTCCTCCCCTCCCTTCTCTTCTCTTCTCTCTCTGTCTCTCCTCTCTCTCCATATCTCTTTCTCTTTGACTGTCTCTGTCTGTCTCCCTCTCTCCCTCTCCCTCTCTCTCTCTCTCTGTGTCTCTCTTTCTCTCCATTTCTCTCTCCTTCTCTCTTTGACTGTCTCTCTCCCTCTCTCTCCCCATCTCTCTCTCTCTATCTCTCTCTGTCTCTGCTCTCTCTATCCCTCTCTCCCTCTCTCTGTCTCAGTCTCTCTCTCTCTGTGTCTCTCAGTCTTTCTCTTGGCCTCTCTCTCTCTCTTAGTCTCTGTCTCTCTGCCTCTTTCTGTCTCTGTCTCTCTTTCCCTCCCTCCCCCTTCTCTCTCTCTCTCTCTCTCTGTGTCTCTCTTTCTCTCCATTTCTCTCTCCTTCTCTCTTTGACTGTCTCTCTCCCTCTCTCTCCCCATCTCTCTCTCTCTATCTCTCTCTGTCTCTGCTCTCTCTATCCCTCTCTCCCTCTCTCGGTCTCAGTCTCTCTCTCTCTGTGTCTCTCAGTCTTTCTCTTGGCCTCTCTCTCTCTCTTAGTCTCTGTCTCTCTGCCTCTTTCTGTCTCTGTCTCTCTTTCCCTCCCTCCCCCTTCTCTCTCTCTCTCTCTCTCTGTGTCTCTCTTTCTCTCCATTTCTCTCTCCTTCTCTCTTTGACTGTCTCTCTCCCTCTCTCTCCCCATCTCTCTCTCTCTATCTCTCTCTGTCTCTGCTCTCTCTATCCCTCTCTCCCTCTCTC
>NW_007252792.1:203702-237217 GCF_000164805.1 Carlito syrichta
TCTCTCTCTCTCTGTGTCTCTTTCCCTCTCTTCCTCCATCTTTCCCTCCTTCTGTCCCCCTTCCCCCTCTCTCTGTCTCTGTCTCTCTTTCCCTCCCTCTGTTCCATCCCCCTTTCTCTTTCTCCCTCTTTCTCTCTGTCTCTCTCTGTCATTCTCTCTCCCCCATCTTTTTCTCTCTTTCTTTCTCTCTCTCTGTCTCTCTTTCTCTCCATCTCTCTCTCCTCTCTTTGACTGTCACTCTCTCCCCCACTTCTCCCTCTCCATCTCTCTCTGTCTATGTCTCTCTCTGTCCCCCTCTCCCTCTCTCTGTCTCTCTGTCTCTGTCTCTCTCTCTCTCTCTCTCTCTCTCTCTCTCTCAGTCTCTCAGTCTCTCTCTTGGTCTCTCTCTACCTCTCTCTCTTGGTCTCTGTCTCTCTTAGTCTCTCTCTGTCTCTCTGCCTCTTTCTGTCTCTGTCTCTCTTTCCCTCCCTTCCCCTTCTCTATGTCTCTTTCTGTCTCTCTCTCTCTCTGTCTCTCTTTCCCTCCCTTTCTCCATCCCTCTCTCCTTCTGTCCCCTTTCCCCCTCTCTCTGTCTCTCTCTCTCTCTGTCTCTGTCTCTCTTTTCCTTCCTCCCTTCCACCCCCCTTCTCTCTCTGTCCCTCTCTCCCTCCCTCTGTCTGTCTCTCCCCCCCCATCTCTCTTGATCTGTCTATCTCTCTCTCTTTCTTTCTCTCTCTCTCGGTCTTAGCACCATGCCCACCCCACTTCTGAGAAGCCCCCTACTGGGATCCGAGGGGCTATGGGTTGCGGTCAAAGCTGGATCTTGCTGTTGTGGCTGGAGTGGACACCTGTTGATGTTACTGCCCCCATTCTCCCTTGGAAACTCACTCCTCCCCTATGTGCTAGGAACCCAATCTAGTTCATGGCTCCAGGGGTGGTTACGAGCTCCAGCCTGGAAAATCCAGGACCTACACCCCCATGCACAAAGGCAGGTTCGGCAATGGTCAATGGCCCAAGCCAGGCAGTCCTGATGTAACTACTGGGAACGTTCTCACCCCCACAGGAGTTGTTGGGCTGTTGGGTCATGAGCTGTGGGTATGGATTCGGTCTTGTTTCCAAAAGCCTCCTTACTCATCCTCAACACTCAAGCAAGGGTGAGTTGGGTGTCTGGTCAGGGACCTCCTTTCTCCCTGGTGGCCCATACAAAATGCCTTTCCATCTACTCAGGAACAGTCAATCCTGTTCATGAGTGGATGGCCCTTCGTGTCACCCATTTCTCTTTCTTTTTTCCCACAGTTAATCTGCATTCTCTCTTGCTGTTGAATGTGGCCATGTGACTCAGGGATGTCCAGAGCTGCATGGGGAGGAGTGACACAGGTGCCCTTCAAGCCTGGCCCGCAAAATCTTCCAGCATCATCCTCTACACCCTTTCATCTCATCGAGATCTGGCTGTCAACACCCAGGCACCTTGGGGTCCACATGTTCAGATAGCAGTGCTTCCTCAGCCTGGGGTCCAGAGTGGTCACGTGAAGCCGAGCTTCCTGTCCTCCCCCCACTCCCCTGCTACAATCTGCCTTGTGTGAGTATAAATGAACTTCTGTTGGTTGAGCCACTAACATACCTAACACCTCAGAGTCCTCATGTTCAGACAGCAGTGCCTTCTCAGCCTGGGGCCCTGTGTGACCACATGGAGCCATGCCTCCTGCCCTCTATCCTGTCCCCCTGCTACAATCTGTCTTGCATGAGTATAAATGAGCTTCTGTTGGTTGAGCCACTACCATGCCCAGGCACCTTGGGGTCTACATCTTCAGATGGCAGTGCCTTCTCAACCTGGGGCCCTGAGTGGCTACATGGAGCCGAGCCTCCTGCCCTCTACCCCACTCCCCTACTACAATCTGCCTTGTGTGAGTATACATGAGCATCTGTTGGTTGAGCCATTAACACACCCAGACACTTTGGAGTCCACACGTTCAGATTGCAGTGCCTTCTCAGCCTAGGGCCCTGAGTGGCCACATGGAGTTGAGTCTCCTACCCTCGACCCTGCTCCTCTGCTGCAGTCAGCTTTGTGTGAGTATAAATGAGCTTCTGTTGGTTGAGTCACTAACGTAACCAGGCACCTTGGGGTCCATATGATCAGACAGCAGTGTCTTCCCAGCCTGGGGTACTGAGTGACCATGTGGAGCTGAGTCTCCACCCTTTACCTGGCTCCTCTGCCACAATGTACCTTGTGTGAGTATAAATGAGCTTCTGTTGGTTGAGCCACTAACACACGGAGCTTATCTATTGTGGCAGACACCTTACCCTGTACACTAGCAAACATACATTTTCCGCTTGCCAGCCCAAGTGTGGGGGATTTGTCCAGTCCTTCAGCCTCAGGAGGATTCTCCCCCCTTCCCTCTACTTCTACTGGTCCTGACCCGTCTTTTTTTTTTTTTAATTGAAGTCTCACTCTGTCGCCCAGACTGCAGTGCAGTGACACACTCCCGGCCACTGCAGCCTCGACCTTCTGGGCTCTGGCGATCCTTCCACTCAGCCTTCCAAGTAGCTGGAACTACAGGTGTGCACTACCACACTTGGCTAATTTTTTGATTTATTGTAGAGATGAGGTCTCGCCAAGTTGTCCAGGTGGGTCTCAAACCTGCGGGCTCAGGCAATCCGCTCACCTTGACCTCCCAAAGTGGGGGATCACAGGCTGAGCCACCGAGCCCAGCCTGACCCGTCTTTTCAAGATCTTGCCTCTTGAAACTTCCATACTAAGAACGAGCGCTTTCTGTCTGTGTCAAGCTCTTCTCAGATGTGGTCATACACAGTTCTGACTGACTGAGGAGGAAAAGGAAGGACAAGGAGACCCTGAAGCCCCCAGAAGCTAAAGCATCAAATCGATCAGAGGGAAAGGGCATACTGGAAGGGCTTCAGGTCTGGGTCTCACAGCATGTGGTCAGTTTGCCTGAGGAGGCTGAGTGACAGCCAGTGCTATGAGTCTCTAAGACAGAGAGGGCTGGAGAAATCCAGGAGGGCTTCCTGGAAGCAGTGGAAGTTGAACTTGGTCTTAATCCTGAATACGTCTGGCTAGGCAGAAGAGAGAAAGGAGGGTGCATCGGGCAAGGTCTACACCTCTGTGCAAATGAGAGGAACTAGAAAGTGCATGAATTCAAACCTTTCCTGCCTCATCCTTTCCATAGGCCAGGGTTTCCCAGCCCCGGGGCCATGGACTGGTGGTCCATGGCCTGTTAGAAACTGGCCACACAGCAGGAGGCAAGCAGTGAGTGAGTGAGCAAAGCTTCATCTATATTGACAGCTGCTTCCCATTGCTGGCATCACCACCTGAGCTCCATCTCCTGTCAAACCATCACTAAAAAACCTGCTTCCATTTCCGACAGCCTGTCTTTGGGAAACGGAGTTTTCTGCCGTGACAGCAACCAAAACGAGATTACTGGAAACTGGACATAAGCCACACACTATGGGTGTCGCTGCCCCCCCAGATGGGACTGTCAGGTTACAGGAAAACAAGCTCCCATTAGTTCTGCATGATGGTGAGTTGTATAAGTATTTCATTCTCTATTACAGTGTAATAATAATAGAAACAAAGTGCACAATAAATGCAATTTCCTTGAATCATCCTGAAGCCATCTGCCCCATCACATAGAAAAATTGATGAAACCAGTCCCTGATACCAAAAAGGTTGGGGACCTCTGCTCTGGGCCATTGGATTCATGTACACTCCTGTGCCCTCTTGTGGAATCGGGCTACTGCCAGGGCCGGGCACTCAGAACCAGTAAGAAGGCGGCTGGTAGGATTTGTGGGGAGCACCAAGGGCGTTCTCTATGCTTACCCCAGGACACGCACTCAGCTGCTCTCTATTCTTGCTGGCAAATGCTGGTGGCAGCATAGTCCATCAACGCTATGTACCCCCAGTGGGTCCCATTCCACTGCTTGAAGAACACTGGGGCAGATGACAATGAACACAGGTCCCAGCCCCCTACAGTTCCCATCAGCTGGGATGCCCAGTAGAATCCATCACAAAACATCATGTGTCTAGGGAAGCAAATCTTTTCTTCAGCTGTCAAAAGGAGCAATTTCTATTCTAAGCTGTTTGCATCACTCAAGGCCCTTGGGTAGGAAGAGATAGACACTAGCGGTTGTCATGGTAAAGACTCCTGCCCCACCTGGGCTCTGCGTGTGGTTTTCTCAAACTGGATTCTGCGGCTGGATTCTGTCTGTCTTATTACAACCTGCCAGAAAATAATTGGAGACATCAAAAGTAAATAAGGAAATTTGAATTTTCCAGTTGGGAGAAGAAAGATCCCGCCACGTCGTGAATCACTTCAAGTGCACAAGCATGAACATGAGCCTGTGTGAAATCCTGAGATTTCAGGAAAGGGGCATGGGCTCTGTCCCCTCACTTGCAGGGTCGCTCCTGGAACTGAGCCCCCTACCCTGCAGTGCTTTGGGAAGATCCCACTTCCGAGGAGGTAATGCCAGGAACACCTGCTGATTACCCCCTGGGAAAAGGCAGCTCAGTTGAGGGCAACCCATCTTGTAGGTTGGCTCGACCCTACGCCAGAACTGTGGGAGCAACAGCATTGTGTTCAATAGCACATATGTCCTCTTTTGAATGATAAAAGAAATCCCTGTTTAATGTGAGGCCTTGGAAAGAGAGAATAAAAAGAAAACAAGAAATTGTCCATGGTCCTGCCCCTTATAACATTTTAATATTATTTCCATTCTCACTTTTTGATATGTCTATTTTTATGGATACTGTTACTTTATTTTTAGAAATTCAAACTGTACACATGATAAGAGTGCATTTGGCCAGGAGTAATGGAATAATCAGTTCATGATGGTTTAAAACAGGAATATGAGCCAGGCCCAGTAACTCACGTCTATAATCCCAGCACTGTGGTTGGCTGAGACGAGAGGATTGCCTGAGCCCAGGGGTTCAAGAACAGCCTGGGCAACCTGGCCAGACGTCATCTCTGCCATAAATCAAAATATTAGCCAGGCATGGTGGAACATGCCTGTAGTTCCAGCTACTTGGAAGGCTGAGGCAGGAGGATCGCCTGAGCCCAGGAGGTCGAGGCTGCAGTGGCCGGGAATGTGCCAGTGCACTCCAGCTTGGGTGAGAGAGTGAGACTCCGACTCAAAAAACCAAAACAAAACCCAAACAGGAATATGTATATTTGTGCGGGAGGCCCAGGGAGGGGGAGACCCAGGGTTTGTGCAGGGCCCTGGATTCTTTCCTTCCCTTCCCAGGATGTGTTAAACGCAGTGGTTTCTTTCTTCTTCGTTTCTGAATGGCTTGCTTTATTGGCTTGATTAAATAAAATTTTAACAAAAGAGCAGATGTGCACCAGATATGCATTTAATGTATGCAAATTTAACTCTATCCTTTCTGCTAAGAGGGAGAGAGAAATAACAGTTTAAGCAACGGGGGTGATCCTGTCCCCGCTACCCGCAGAGCGAGGATAGAGTGGAAAATATGCCTTTCTAGTCTTCTCAGACTGTCTGAACCCCGAAGAGTCTTTCATAAGGGAATCTCCCAGCATCCTCAGAATTCTGTGCTGAAAACTGACAAGATTTTTCAATTTCTAAATGGCATGATTGGCGGGCCATTTCTGTGAAGAGCCAGATAGTATTTTAACTTTAAGGGCTGAGCAGTCTGTGTCACAACTCCGGAATTCTGCAGCCACAGATAATATGTAAAGGAATGGGCGTGGCTGTGTGCCAATAAAACTTTATTTACAAAAACAGGGAGAGGGCCAGATTGGACCCCAGACTGTAGTTTTCCCACCCTTGCCATACAGAGGCTGTGAGCTTCCTCCTCAGCCCCTACAGAGCTGTGGGAATAAAACTCCCCTGTCCCCCTCTGACTCTTGCCCATGGGTCATTTTCCTTTTTGGTAGAGGTGGGGTCTCGCTCTGTTGCCCAGGCTGGTCTAGAACTCCTGGGCCTCTTGCCTCAGCCTCCTGAAGTGCTGGGATTACAAGCGTGAGTTACCACGCCCAGCTGAAATGGCTCATCTGATAGGTGGGCTTGGGAGCCAGGAAAAGCCAGCTGAGTGGGGGCACTCAGCCCCACTTTCCCGCCTGCAAGAGCACCCCTACCCTAGCCCACTCCCACCCTATTTCCTCTCTTCTCTGAGGTCTGGGAGGAGAGGGCTGAGTTCTAGGTGGGCCTGGTCCATTCTGATGAGAACACCCCAGTCTGTCCACAAGTGGGCCTCTGATCCAGCTTACACAACAGAGCAGATGACTTTTCTTCCCTCCATCTGCCTCCTGTACTTATCTCTGGACTGACCCTTAGCTGAGAGCCTAAATTCAGTGTCATCCACTCTCCTGGCAAAGCCAGCCCCACCTCACCCTGCTGTGTGTCCAGGGAGGCTGCACCCATGGGCTCCCTGCCCTCTGTGTCCAGTGGGCTGGACAATGGGAGGCACCAGCAGGAGACAGGAGTGTGAGGTCAGGCTTGTATTCCCCAGTTCCCCTGCTCCAGTGGCACCTGTCCAATGACTGCATTTGTCTGACCTTACATCTGTGTTCCCAGAACCCACCCTTCCCCTTGTTCCACAGGGCTCAGGAGTGATGGCAGATTCCCACTCTCACCAGCCCCAAATCTGCATTATTTATTGGATTTCCTCACCCTGACCACACCTTTGCAAACAGTCCCTTTGAGATAAAAGTTGGGCAGGACCAGTTTCCTAGTGTAGACAACAAGGCTAATTTCTCAAGACAGCCAGCTGAGAACGTTTCCATCTGAACTCCCACAGAGAAAAACGGGATGTGGTTGGGAACCAGTGAGAGCCAACTAGAACCAAGATGGTGACTACTTTGCCCACTACCCAACCTCACCCTCATTATATGCTCACTATAATACATTAGCATGCTAGATGACACATCCTCCAACCTGTGACAGTTCTGACCCTGCCCATTATAACAAACATTGTAACAAACGGAGAGGAACCCCAGTTCTTAGAAATCTCCACCTCTTTCCCAGGAAACCCACGAATATTCTGCCCTTTGCTTAGCATAGAATCAAGAAAGAGCTGTAAAAATAAAACCCCGGGAGATACGGTAGCTGTTGCTCCCATAGGCCTGCCCAGGCTACGGTAGCTGTTGTTCCCATAGGCCTGCCCAGGCTGTTCTGTCTATGGAGTAGCCGCTCTCTGTCATTTCAGTGAACTTACTTTTACTTTCCATCTGAAACCCCAGCAATGTATGGGGGCTGTACTGCCTAAAGAGCGGCCTTCCTTCTGTTCCTCTTTTCTTTTAACAAACCTAACTTTCTCTTTACTTTGGTGGCTTTCTCTTAAGTTCTTTCCTGCATGAAGCCAAGAATCCACTTGGCCTCTCAGGCTGAACTCCAACTTTGGGGTCCCCCGTCCTGAATCACCGTTATAAAACTCTCTCCAAATCACCCTGCTTGAGTGGGTATTTCTTGCCTGCTGAGACATTGGCTGATACCAAGAGGAAGAAACAATACATCATCACCCTACCCGATTCTGTCTTTAGAACCTGTCGTGGGTTGGGTAGTGTCCCCCCAAATGTATGTCCATGCAGAACCTCAGAAGGTGGCCCTATTTGGAAGTAGGGTCATTTTGAGGGCAGTTAAGGGAGGGATGCGGACAAGATCATGCTGGATTAGGGTGAGCCCTAAAGCCAGTGAGATTGTCCTGTTAAGAGACAGAAAAGGACGCCCCATGACACACAAGGGAGCGGCTGTGTGAGGACAGATACAGAGATTAGAGGGACGTGGCCACAAACCAATGAATGCCCAGGGCCACCAAGGGCTGGAAGAGTTGGGAAGTGTAACCTAGCAACCCCAAATCTGAGAGGGCTAGTATGTAATGTTCTTTATCTATTACAAAGAAGTCACCTGGTGGTCCAGCAGGGAAAGACATTAGTTTACTAGAATTTACAGGAGGCACAGATGGCGGCCAACTGGTGAAGAAAAAATCTTCCTTTCCCTACAGAACAGCAAGCAGGTTTACAGTCAAGCAAGTTAATTATTCAACTTGCTACACAGCGGTTACAATCACAGTGAGTAAGGGCGTCACCCACATTGTTCTCAGCTCTGCTCAGTCACCTGCACCCGACTCATTACTGGAAATAAACATATCCTGCAAAGACCTGCAGTGGCCAGAGGCCACTCCCTAAGGGAAAGACAGAAGGAAGCCAGGTATAGGGTAATAGAGTCAATGTACAGACAATGACCCCTCAGGAAGTTTCCTCCCCCAGAGATGTCAGAGGGAGCACAGCCCTGTGACATCTTGACATTTGGATGTCCGGTCTCTAGAACAGTAAGAAAGTATGTTTCTGTGTTTAAAGCCACCAAGGCTGTTGTCATTGGTACCGCAGCCCCAGGATACAAATCAGGAAACTAAATGGATCCTAACCAACTAGTGACACCAGCGGTGTCTGCATTTTGCATATAACATACCAAAACATTTTCTCCATATGTGACAATGATGAAGAGGCTTCCATTCCTTCAGGGACAGGTAAGCGACACACTCCTAAGAAAAGCTTCTGTGATGGCCCACCCCTCTGCCGCGAGGCAGCTGCCTAAGCCCCTGCCTGGCGGAGTCCCAGCCCTGGAGGGAGGATGGACTCTGGGCAGAAGCGCCTCCACGTCTGCATGGAGACCCCGGTCGCCCCCTGCTTCTGTTTTCTTCTGATTCCAGTGTCTTATTGTTTGCTTTTCATTATGACGAAATCTCCAGGAAGCCCTACTTCCTTCCGATGCCCAAACCCATCCATCTTCGTCCAAGTATCAGTTCAATTGTCAGCCAAGTTTTAATGGCGGGGAAGAGCGGTGTGTTTAAGAATCCACGAGTATTGTCCACTATTGTGCCAGGGATTTTCAGGATTTTAAGCTTCTCCATATGAATAGAAACACAACCATGGAAAGAATAACTTGCTAACAAACTTTCGTTGAGTATTTTTATGGAGGAATTTCTCCTGGGGTTCTGCGTGTTTATTTGAGACAAATATAACAACGTTAGAGTTAGTAAAACTTACAGGACTACAGTTTTTTTCAAAGCTTATTTTATGTTCGAAGAAACTAAGTTAGTGGCTAACACTTAAGCATTCGGGCATTTTACATAAAACTCAATCAATTTCAACCTCATTGGACACCCCGCCCCCCGCTCCCGCTTTGCACTTGGTGACAATTGGCCAGAGCTGAATACTGGCTGCCCTTTGACAGGCACAGTGCCTGCCTCAGTTTGCCACAGTCTCCACCTCTCTCTACTGTTTGACACCTGCTCTGTTTAGCACATTCATCCTGCCCAGCTGGCCTTTCTAGATTTAAGTTTGTAGTATCTGATTTAGGGACTTCTTTGTTAACATCTTATTCAAAAAGATATTTATTGAGCATGCAAGTTGGGCCAAATACTGTGTCAAGGGCTGAGAATACAATAGTGAACAAGACAGGCATGGCTCGCCTTCAGGGGACTTGCATTCAAGCAGATGAGAAAGGTCCCAGCACTCTGTGATGGGGAAACACAATGTAACATTAACATTTGCAATGCCATCTCAAAGATGAAAGACTTGGTAAATACATGCTGCTTTGTGTTCATTTGCCTTTCCCGGGGGCAGGATACAAGGCTGAAGTCATGCTAGTAATTTACTCACCCCATTTTGATAGTATTTGAGGTTCTTATGGGTCTCAGAAACGTGAAACCACCCACCTGGGTTTCGGCATCCTGTACCTCCTCTGATCTCTCAGCAACGCCATATTTGATAGTTCAGGATTATTAATATCCTAAACACACACACACATACACACACACACACAAAGTGTTGAGCTTGACAGTAATTAAATTTCTCATCCAGTTATAACTTCTTAACCAGCCTTAAGAGGTTGCAAACTTAGAATCTTTGTTCACTGTATAATCAGAGGGTTTGCTAAGAAAATTCATAAGGTCTTGAGACAGCTCTCTGATGTATTTGAGGAAATAAACTGCTTTAAGGTTGATCAATAGTTACTTTTAATTAGGAGAGAATTTTCCATGTTTACTAAAATCAGCATGACTTTCTCAGAACCTGTGTGTTAACACTGCACCCATTATAAAATAACAAAATATTCTGAAAACTATTACTAGAGAACAGCATTTGTAACTTTTTTTATTTGAACAGCATTTGTAACTTTTCTATGAACATTCATGCTTCTTTTTCAATGTTCTCGTCAGAACAACCATGTGAAAGAACCACTATCGCTGTTGTCAAGTGTGTGACATCTAGCCCAGGAACGGAGACAGGACAATGGAAGTGTGGTCCTCTCTGTCAGTCTCAGGCAGATTTTCCACCTTGGTCAGAAGGTGAGGCTGACTTTTCACACCCCATGGGCGTCCAAACCCTCATCACCTCTGTCCATAGTGCCTATCTGTGTGTGAGCCCAGTATCTGAATAGGTAAATCCACAGAACGTAAAAGCAGATTGGCCATTGATATGGGGCTGGGAGTGGGTGGTGACTGTGATCGGCACAGGGTCTCTGTTGACCATGATTGAAATATTCTGAAATTAGATGATGGTGACAGCTGTACCACTTTGTGAATAGACTAATAAACAATGAATTAGGCATTTTGAAAAACTAAATTTTATGGTATGCAAATTATATCTCAACTTAAAAAAAAAGATTCAAGATTCCAGGACCATGAACTTCTAGCCAGACATGGGTCACTTGCACACCTGTCACTCTGGGAGGAGTAGACAGCAGGCATGTTTTCCCTTGTTTGTTTGGTTTTGAGTCAGAGTCTCATTCTGTCCCTCAGGCTGGAGTTCAGTGGCATGCTCACGGCCACCACAGCCTCGACCTGCTAGGCGGGCTCAGGACATTCCTTCTGCCTCATCCTTCCAAATAGCTGGAATTACAGGTGTGCACCAATACACCCAGCTAATTTTTTGATTTATTGTAGAGACGTGGTTTCACCCTGTTGCCCAGGCTGGTCTTGAACTTGTGGGCTCTGGCAATTCTCTCGCCTCTGCCTCCCAAAATGCTGGGATTATAGACATGAGTCACCGCACCCGGCCATATTTTCCATTGTTGACTTCCACAGAGGAGACACTCAAAGAGGACCAGCGTGAGGCATCTCCCTCGCCCACACATGAAGACCACACACAGCGAGAGGGTGGCCGTGCCCATGAGGGAAGAAGGACCATGAAGGAGGATCATGGAGGCTGGTGCCCAAATCTGGCCCACACATGTGCAGTATGACACTGCACATACCTGCAGAGCGAGGTCCAGGGTCTTATGGAGAGGCCTAGAAGAACTACCCCCAGGTGGAGGGAAGCGGGGAGGAGCCTTCATTGCTTTCGTCTTTGTATGTTTCTGCAGAATTTTATTTTCTTAATAACGAACATGTCATATATATGTTAAACTAAATTTGCCAGCAAGAGCTAAGGGTGGCAGAGTGAAGCAGAGTTCATGATCGGCTTCCCCACAGCCAGGCCCAGGGGGTTCGTCCAAAACCCACACCTGGGGCTATTCCCGACTTCCACACCCACCAGTTCCTTCTGTGCATCCTGAATCATCTTCCCTTGGATGGCCCTGGACCTGTGAGGTCTCAGCCCGGGCCATGGGCCTTGGCTGTAAGGCCCGGCCAACTGGCTGCCAGAAACACAGACCAAGTCCCTAGAGCTCATCCTGCTGTACTCCCAGTTCTCAGAACCCCAGCCTGTGCAGCCCCAGAGCACGGTCCACATCGGTCATGTGTGTCAGGTATCCCCTGTGTCCAGGCCTCCAGTGTCTCTGGCACCTTCCCCCCTGGTTCCATTTCACCTGGGAGACCAGCTCAGCATGGGTTCTGCTTGACTTCTCTTGGGTGGAACCTCTCATGTCTCTTCTCTAGCTGCGATGCGTGAGCAGCACCTGGCACACCTTTTGGAAGGGCTCGGGTGGAGGTATCTCCTGGCCCCTGCCCCAGGGTGCTCCTGTTGGCTGGAGATTCCAGATGCTGCAAGGGTTAGGCTTGCTCAGCATCCACATATGCACACAGAAAGTGCCAGAGTTAACACGCAGGGATGAACCTTTGACCAGGGGAGGCTGGAGCTGGGGATAAATTCTTCTTCTCTTCTCTCTCACCATAAATCCACCATACTCGCTCCTTCTCATCCCCTCTTGGAAGCAACCACAAGGTTATTTGGGTGGCCCTAGTCCAATCCCTGGATCAGTTGAGTGGGATGTAAGCACCTGCCAGCTTAGCAAAGACCCCCTGCCTCACCTCCTCTCGCTTTGCCTTCCTGGGTTTGTTCTGACTAATAAGGCAAGCCCACTGAAACATTGTGGTGACCTTGCCACTGGATATTCTTGTTGGTGGACCTGTGACCCAGTTAGTTAGAGTAGTTAGACTACAGGATGAGTCTGCTGGGTGTGAGTGTGGAGGGGGATTTCATTCCCAGATAAAATTCTACGCCTCACAGGAAAGTGTTAATTTCCTACGGCTACCATAACAACTACTGCAAACAGAGCTTAAAATAGCACTCACTAATTCTGGGGGGGGGGGGGGGTCACAAGTCCAAGCAGGTTCAGCTAAGCGTCTTACAAGGGAGAAATCAAGGTCCCAACCAGGCTGGACTCTCATCTGGAGGTGGTGGGGAAAAATTTGCTTCTGGGCTTACTCAGGTGGTTGGTAAATTCAGGTCTGTGTGGCTACGGGCCTGAGGTCCCTACTTCCTCCGTCTTGTGCAAGGCCATGCACTCACCGCTCCTGGAGACCACCCACGTCCTTTGTACGTGACCATCTCCACCCTCAAGGTCAGAAAGGGCTCAGTCCACCCTTTCTTGGGGTCCAAATCACTGCTGCTGCCAGTCAGGAAAAAAAGGATCTGCTTTTAAAGGGCTCCAGGGATTGGATTAGGCCCACCCAAATAACCTTGTGATGAACACAAATTCAACTGAATAGTCGCCTTAATTGCATCTGCAAAATGTTATTACCAGGGAGCATCATATAATCACAGGCGGGTGTTTCATCATACTGACAACACCTGAGTTTAGGACAGGAAATTAGCGGGGACCGTCTTAGAACTCTGCCTCCCCTTTACTTTATTCTGACTGCTGCTTTTGGGCACCCACTTCCTTCTGCCTGAAGTGCAGACATGACATCTAGAGGTGCAGCTGCCACCATGGGACCATAAGGCAGCCAAATGCGAATGACGGTGGCAAAAAAACACCTGTGTCTATGGAACAACATTGAGCCACTTCACCAAGTCTGGAATTTCTACCTCTTGCCATCTTAGCAACATGCTTCAGAGATAGTCTTATTGGCTGAAACTGTAACTAGTGGAGTGTTCTGATCCCACAATCCTCTCTGATATGCCAGGCCTGGCCCTTTTTCCTTTCCTGGGATGATTTAATCTGCCCTAAGCCCACAGAGGATTTCTTGATCAAGGCTGGAGGAGGCAGTGAGAGCAGCTTCCAGACCTGCGACTCCTTGTTTCTCCTGCCTCCTGTTCATAGCCATGGCATACCTAACCTGGAGAAAGTCCTTCTCCAGGACTCCAGCATCAGCCATCAACTCCGTCTGGCCCACGTGGCAGACTCATCTTCTTGTCTCCTCTGCCCTCCCACCCCACATCTGAATTCAGAACACCAACACGGCAAATTGCATCCTCTGTCCATGTGCCAGCCAGGAGCCGAACGAGGTCAGAAAGGCAATGTAATTCGCCCATGCTCCCTGGCCATCTTAGGGCTGATGTGATTGTTGTTTCATAAAGCGGCCTCACACACACTGACCCGACAAAGAGAACTTGCCTTTTCATTGGTGCATGGACATTCAGTGTTGGCTTGTTTGTGTAATAACATAAGAATGTTTGATCTTCTGACAGTGCCCATGATTTGATCCCTTTGAATCTTTTGCTACACTCTGCAGCATTGGGGAAAGTAACCTCAAAGCAGCTGGCATCTTAGGGTTATTCTTCTTCACCTGTGAGAACAGAAGCTACTGAATGTCCCACGGCCCCAGAACCAAGCCCAACCGGGATGGGTTCCCCGGAGCAGAATCTGTGAGTAGTCACTTAGCGAACTGGCATGATTTCCACTGTGCTCTGGTCCAGATTTGTGGAAAAACGTGTTGTTCATTGTTAATGTGAATTGAGAGAATAAAATAGATTGAATCCAAGATCCAGAAAGGCTAAGCCCACATCTACAATTTCTTGGGTGCTTACATCAAGGCACTGCCTTGAATGATGGTGAAACAAAAAGACAACGAGGCCCATGTCCAAAGGCATGGATGAAAGTATCTTTGTCAATGAAGCCATGAGTGCAAGCTCTCTGGCTTGTGAATGGTGTTGTCTGGCAACGCTGATCAGATTGCTGGATGACCTAACTGGATTCAGTGCTGATGAGAGGTTGTGAGATGCAGCCAGAGCTCCCAGAAAGCAGCACGTGTGTGCTGGGCAAGCCACTTTGCTGGGGACCGACTTTTGACCCGAGTTGACCCCATCAGCTTGCTGCAGAAGAAGAGCTTGACGCGCCTGGCCAGATGTTGAAAAACTCTGCAGGTTCAATTCTCTGTCCATTTGTGCATCTGGGTTTCATGGTGGTGTCTAAATGTGGAAAAATAAGACAAATATGGTGAAATCTGAAAATGTCTGTGTGTAAGACTTTTCTCCTATGGAGGTTTTAAAAAATAGTAATTCCTCCCTCTCTCCTTGAAAGAGCAAAATCTCAGTGTTGACAATGAGGTGGACCAGGATTCAGAGTCTTGCTCAGTCCCTGTGCAGCTGTGTGATCTTGGGTAAATGGCTAAAGCTTTCTAAACCTTGGTTTTAGCATCTACAAAGTTTGACAATTAATTTTGCAAACACATCCGAGAAAAAGTGCTCCATACCTCATTGCTGAATATCACTACAGTCACCTTCGAAGTACTCTCCTTGGGAAGCTATGCCCAGACACCAGCGCCTAGTCCACCCATCAAAACCATTTTGGAACTCTTTTTCTGGAATGGCCATCAGAGCTGTCATCATATTACCCTGATGTCCTGAATGTCATCACATATCTTCCTTTCAATATTTCCTTTATCTCTGGGTAAAGAAAAATGTTATTGGAGGCCAGATCAGGTGAGGAGGGAGGGTGTTCCAGTACAGTCATTTGTACAGTGCTTGCCAACGTTGGCAAGTTCGCAAACTTAATGGTCAGACCTCAGCAAATAATAATGACAGCTCTGATGGTCATTCCAGAAAAAGAGTTCCAAAACTGCTTTGATGGGTGGACGAGGCACTGGCATCTGTGCACAGTTCCCCAAGGGGAGGGCTTCGAAGGGGACCATGGTGAGCTTCAGCAATGAGGTATGGAGTGCTTTTTCTAGGATGGTTTGCGAAGTTCATTGTCAGATCTCATGTGCAATGGAACCAGCACTCACACCTGGCCATGCTGCTGTGCGAGAGTGAGATGTTTTGTTTAAAGGGCCTGGCATGAACCAGCTGCTCAGTCCTCACCCCTTGGCTTCCTGCTGGGAAAGCCTAGTTCTTTAATCCCTGAAGCCCAAATAAACTAAACCACAGGAAATTAAAATTTCAGGGATCAAAAGTTCCTTGAGATTGCAGGGCGCTGCTCTCGCTTACAGATGTAATTAAAGGGATACAGAAGAGGTCAGGCGGCGAGCTCAGTGTCCCAGCAGGTCAACGGCAGAGCAAGGAGAGCCCGCTGGGCTGAAAGCCCTGAAACCTTTCAAGGGCCTTGCATAGCTGTGGTCACAGAAATCACAACTGACGCAGCTCCGGTGACACGAAAATGGGACATTTCACTCATAAAAGGGCATCTGAGCCGGGGCTGGGTCACTGATGTGAGTGGCATCCCCACAGACCGGGTTTGTCTTCTTGGGGCTCTGCTGTCTGGATGCCAGTTTCATCCTCAAGCCAGCCACGTCATAGTGACAAGTTCAAGGTGCTAACTATTGCTGACAGCTTTGCTCCCAGAAAGAAGAGTCTTCTAAGAATCATTATGCAAAAAAAGCAACAGTGTTTTCATGCTGAAAGTATGATGAGAATTGCAAGTGGTCAGGAATGCGTTGCGTGAAGCCAATGGACCCAGAAGAAGGGAGTCACCTGACCGATGTGACTTAACCCTAACTAACTCAGTGGTGGCCTTCCTTCAACCTTAGAACCTAGTTTCCATAGAACACCGATTAACAACGAGAAGATCCAGGATTTGGAAAACCATGACGTAAAAACACAGCCAATTCTGCCTCTATGACAAGTTCAAAGAGTAAAACAAGCACAGGAGCAAAAGTTAGAAAGATCCACCTTCATCTATGGGGGAGAGATGATGCGTTGGTTTCTGAGGTCAGCAGTTTTCCCACCCTTTAAAGACAATGTATTGTTACCCATATAAAAATTGAGCAGTGAACTGGGCTCGGCGGCTCAGCCTTTAATCCCAGCACTTTGGGAGGCTGAGGTGAGTAGGATTGCCTGAGCCTGAGGGTTCGAGACCTGCCTGGGCAACTTGGTGAGACCTCATCTCTACAATAAAATAAAAAATTAGCCGGGCGTGGTAGCGTGGGCCTGTAGTTCCAGCTACTAGGAAGGCTGAGGCGGAAGGATCGCCAGAGCCCAGCAGGTCGAGGCTGTAATGGCTGGGAGCGTGCCACTGTACTCCAGTCTGAGTGACAGAGTGAGACTCCAACTCAAAAAAAAAAATTGAGCAGTTTATCCTAATGTCAGGTGACCATTTATCGTTGTGAGAAAATAAAAAAGGCTTTTCTTTTGAAAAAAAAACTCACAAAATGCTCAATCATCCCAAGGGCTGCCTTTTGTCCTGAGTACTTTTCCATAAAGCCTCATGCTAACAACCGGGGGAGAGTCATGAGAGATGTCCAGTGGCTTGTGTGGGCCCAGGGGTAACTGGGGATCAGACTCAAATTAACACTCCTCTCCTATGAGCCACTTCTCCTGCACACTTGTATTTTAAATAAGCAATTTCCAAGAAGCTATCTTCTTGCTCTCTCCTAAGGAACTGTTGGAGAGTGGATCATTACTGGAATGAGTCAACTGCAAGGCAGAGTCTATCCGGGGACACTTTGTGTCCCAAGTCCAAGGTGATAGAAAACGCAGTTGACTTGGATGTTTGGGGTGAACCTTTCTCACACTGACTTGGGTGGGTGCAGATCCCAGCTGAGAAATGGACACTGTCTTTTCTTTCAACTCCTACCTCCTCTTCCGCTGCATGACCCTAAGAAGTCCCACTGACCTGTAACCATTGGGGCCATTTTCTTTCACCATGGAAAGGTCTAATAAACCCTTTCACGTTGAGGTGTTAAATATTCAGTTTGTCACTTTCAACAGCATGGATTTGGGACGCAAAACAAAACTCCATTCAAATGATTTGGAACCTGTGAATGAGTATTTCACTTGGAATCTCAGAAGCTGAGGCATTTGCTCTTGGTTTGTATATATGTTTGCCCCTTCGAGGAAATGTGTGCCTCTCAACAAATGTTATAGGTGGCATACACACACACATGCACACACACGTACACGTGCACACACACACACATACACACACCATTTCTAAGACCTCCAACCACAGGCTGAATGATACCACCAGCTGCCCTGGGTCTCCAGTGAGCAGACGGCAGACTGCTGGACCTCCGAGCCTCCATAACCACGTGAGCCTTTTCCCATATTCAATCTCCTTGTATATATCTACATCGATATATCCTATTGGAGCTATTTCTCTGGGGATTTCTGACTAACACACACAGAGGAGTGGAGTGGTGGGGGGTTGGGGAGGGGAGGAGAAAGACAAGGAAGAGGAAGGAAGGGAAGACAGGCAGTTGGAGGGAAAGAAGAGAGAAATTAAAAGAGTAAGGAGGGAGAGAAGGGGAGAGGATACAGGGGAGGATAGAGGGGGGAAGAGAGAGGCAGAGGGTGACAGAGAGGAGGGAAAGGGAGAAGAGAAAGCCTGGCAGGTGTTTAAGTCCCTGGCTCTAGTGGACTAAGACTAAGGACAGTTCCACACCGCTCTGCCTGAGGTTGGTTAACACAGAATAATCGGTTTTTTCTCATGTTTCTACCACTTTCACCCAAATGCCCTGCCCAATATAAAAGAAGGAGGGAGATCATGACCTTTCATGTAATAAATGAAGGCATGAACAAACGCCTTCATCTTGTCCTGCCACACAGGAGGTGGTCCATTGTACTAATAAAGATTTCCCACCCTGGACCTATCATAAACATCACTGCAGGCTTGCAAAGGAAAGCAGACACTCGCAGGCACCTCTTCACCGCCAGTGTCCTGGGAGCTGACTGCTGGGGGCAGCTCATTAGAGGGTGGTGCTGTGTGCAAACTCCCAGCTCCACATGGAGTCCATGAGGAAACTCCCACTGGAAGACAAAAGAGATGCCACAGATGAATCCAAGGTTCACCTATGTGTGAGTCTGTGTGATGCCGTGACACCTACCCTGTCTCAGCAAGCATGTGCCTTACTCTGCCATTCTTTCTTTCACAGCTTGTAAAAATCAGAGCACTCCTTATTATATAAAATTATAATGATAATGTATAATTTGCTGAATATTTAAAATATGCTTAATTTTAAAAATGATAGATTGGTACTAATGGTACATCCACTGCAAAACATAGATTCAGATGCTGAGGATCTGGCTGACCCAGGATTAATTTTCCTTCTGTTAACAGGACCACCATGCTCCTGCGGGAGACCACCATCCTGCACTCTAACCACCACCACCCAGTGGTTCAGAAAATTGACTCCATGCCCTAATCCCATGAGTAGACACTTGACCCTAGCCTGGCCGATCAGAGCTTAGCTCTTGATAGATCATGTGATTGGATCAGGAGTGAACAACTGACCAAAGTCACAACCAGTGAGATGCAGCCCTGGGATTTGTGCTTTAATTGCTAGGAAAGATCATTTGCTTCTCTATGGAGGTGACTGAGCTGGTAAGTTGTGCATATGCCATGCTCATGGTCCATGCATAGGGCCAACCTACCTGACAGTAAAGCCAACTAAGACAACAGAGGTGAAAAAGGCAAAGAAACTGGACTCGGTGGCTGAGCCTGTAATCCCAGCACTTTGGGAGGCCGAGGCAAGTGAATTGCTGGAGCCCGTGGGTTCGAGACCAGCCCAGGCAACTTGGTTAGACCTTCTCTCTACAATAAAATTAAAAATTAGCCTGTCATGATAGCAAGCACCTGTAGCTCCGGCTACTTGGAAGGCTGAGGCGGAAGGATCCCAGAGCCCAGCAGGCCAATGTTGGGGTGATCGTGAGTGTGCCATGGCACTCCAGTCTGGGCGACAGAGTGAGACTCCAACTCAAAAAAAAGGGAGAAAAGGAAGACTCGATAATTGTTATGAGCCCCAGGAGCCAGCCAGGCTTAGGGGCAGCCAACCTATTGAATAGTCAGTTCAAGAACTGATAAAGTCCTATTTTGGATCAAGTAGTTTAAGTTAGGTTACTCTCCTTGAACCAAAACATTCCCATCTCACAGTACATGGCATTGTTTCACAGAATCTAAAAACATGGAGACTCCAGGTGCCATGAAAGAAACGCTGAGGCAGAACTTAGATGGTCTAGAGTCAATCCCCTGCTTAGCAACCAACTCATAATTCATCTCACTGTGCATCAGTTTACTCATCAGCAAAATGGGTAGACCAGTATTCATCTTGCCTCCTATGCAGTAAGGAATTAACCTTGCTCTAAGAGAGGTTTGGTCTCTTCCCTCAGGACTGGGAAGGTAACCTCTAAGCACTTGGAATGTTCTTTCTGATAAGAGTAACTTAGTTTACATGGGGGCCTTGGGTCACAACATTCTGTGTTAACAACGTGACTCATGGTGGTGCCTTTGAACCACATGGTATCAGTGCAACCTATGGAGGGACTGGAAACCAAGGTCAGCTACACAGGCAGTCAACCATGTCTGTGTGACCAATCTCCAATACACACTCTGGAAAGCAAGGTTGGGTGAGCTTCCCTAGTTGGCAGTACTCCACTGGGAGAAGTGAATTCTCTCTAGAGGCTGTAATACAAAAAGGAATGCAGCCCTGCTGACACTTCAATGTTATTCTGATAGACCCTTTACTGGACTTCTGAACTGCAGAACTGTGAGATAATAGATTTGTGTTATTTAAATGAATAGAAAGTTGTGGAAATTAGTCACGACAGTGATAGATTTCAATGTCTTACAGTAAATATAAGACCACTCAGATATTCTGTTTCATTCAGTGTCAGTTTTGGTAAGTTGCATTTCTTCATTAGTGTTTCCATTAATTAAGTTGTCAATTATTTTCCTTCATAATATACTCTTTTGATGTTCAGAGAATCTGTAGTGATAATCTTTCCTTCATCTCTGATTTTCGTCTTTATCAGTTTACATAGGGTTTTATAAATATTGCTATGTTTTAAAAATAAGAAAAAAATTTAGGCTTTCATTTTTTTCTGTTATCACCCCACCCTCTCTCTGAATGTGTGTGTGTCTGTTCTTTCATTCCTTCTACTTGCTTTAAGTTTAACTTTTATTCTACTATCGTATTAAGTTAATGATTTTAGATTTTTCTTCTCTACTATAAACATTTAAAGCTGTAAATTTTCTTCTTAGCACTTTTTTAATCACATTCTACATATTTTGTTACATTTGTATTATCATTCAGCTCAAAATATTTTCTATGTCCCTCGTGATTTTTTACTTGATCCATGAATTAATTAGAAATTGTTTAATTTCCAAATATTTCAGCTTTTTCTAGCAATATTATTGTTATTGCTTTCTAATTTAATTTCAACTTGGTTCAGATAATATACTCTAGATAATTTAAATCCTTTTAAATTTATTTAAACTTGCTATCATGCTCAGCAAATGGTCTAAATTGATTAATATACCATGTACACTTGAAAATAATGTGTATTCTGCAGTTATCAAGTATGGTGCTTTATAAGGATCAATTAGGTCAAGGTAGTTGATAATGTAGCTTAGATCTGTGTCTACACTGACACAGGAAAGAAAGAGAGAGAATTGAGAAGACTGTTTTATTCACTTGCAGATGAGGGGGAATGTTTAGATTTACTTATGTCTTAGGTTACTTTGGTATTTTCTATGTCTCTCCTTAATTCTCTCCAATTTTTGCTTCAAGTAGTTTTGAGTCTTTGTCATTAGTTGCATATAAGTTTATAATTATTTTGTGTTTCTGTTTAATTGACTTTTTAAATATTATGAAATGGCTTTCTTGATAGCTGGCAATATTTTTTTGTTTTGAAGTCCATGTTATCTGATATTAACAAAACCATTCCAGTCACCCTGTGCTTATTGTTTGCATGACATTGTACTAGTTTTCTAGGGCTGCCTAAACAAAGTACCACACACTTTGAGTGGCTCAAGCAATTGAAAATATATTGTCTCACAGTTCTGGAGTTCAGAAGACTGAGATCAAGTGTCAGCAAAGTTGGCTCCTTCTGGGGGTTATAAGAAAGAATCTGTCCCATGCCTCCTCCCTCACATCCGATGGTTTGCTGGCAATCTTTGGCTTCCTTGGTTTGAGGAAGCATTCCCTCCACTCTGTGCCTTCATCTTTACGTAGGGTTCTCCCTATGTGTGTCTGTGTCCACATTTCCTCTTTTTGTCAGGACACCAGTCATATTGGATTAGGAACCCAACCTACTCCAGTAGAATCTCGTTGTAACATAATTAATTATGCCCTCAAAGTTCCTATTTTCTGAGGTACTGGGGGTTAGGACGCTAATATGGACTTTTTTTTTTGAGTGGACACAAATTTGACCCATAACACATAATATATCTGTCTCATTTATTTTCTTTCATCCTGTGTGTTTATATTTAGAGTGGAGGTAGTAGAGAAAGCATATATGAGGGGGGGACCCAAAATAAACAAAATTTACTTGTTAAAAATTGTGTATTTATTCTGACGTGTTTGAACTTCAGTTGCCTTCAAAGCACTGTCCACTTGATGCAATACACCTATTAAAATGTCTTTTTCAATGCTCAAAACAGTTATTGAACTCATCAACTCTGATGCCTTTGAGCGCTTTGGCCATTTTTTGTTTCACCTCTTCTACATCAGAAGCAAAACTTTTCCCTTTGAGGATTTCTTTTCATCCAGGGAAACAAAACAAAAAGTCACTCGGGGCGAGAGTGGGTGAATAGAGAGGGTGGGGAATGGGGTCATACCGTTTTTGACCAAAAGCTGTTGAACACTCAGCACAGTGTGGGCAGTTGCACCCTTAAATCATCATCACGAAGTGGGCAAATGTGTTGAACAAATTTCCAAAAAAGTTTCTCTGAAGCTGAACACAGTCTCTCACAACAATGCCAGCTAGTCCACTGATGCTGATGGGTTCTTAGAACACTTCCCTAGTTGGGGAAGCCTGGACTGCAAGGGGCTCGCCCCCCAAAAGATAATTCTGTGTTTTTTTGTTGTTGTTGATTTTTGCACCCCCTCCCATATGATACTCTAACTGTATTGGGCTTTGCTGAATGTTTAGTCTCTGGAAATAAAGGTTTTTTTCACTAAATTTGAGACATTTCCAAAATTTCTCCAAATATTCCTTCTACCCTATTGTCTCCCTTCTTCTTCTGCAACTTGTCTTACACATATATTCCACTCAGTATCATCTCTACCAGTCACTGCACCTCCTTTCATTTTGTCACTCTCCCTCTTTTTTTTTTTTTAAGTAGAGACAGGTCTTGCTATGTTGGCCAGGTTGGTCTCGAACTCCTGGCCTCAGGGGATCATCCCATCTCTGCCTCCCAAAGTGCTGGGATAACAAGTGTGAGCCACCATGCCCAGACATTTATTTGCTTTTAATCTTGTTCTCTCTGGGCTTTTTTATTTTTTTAAATTGGCAAATAAAACTTGTATATATTTATGGCATCCAACATGATATTTTGGCATCCGTGTACATTGTGGAGTGTCTAAATCAAGTTCATTGCCACACCCATGGCTTCACATATTCATCATTTGTGTGTGTGGTAAGAATTTAAAATCTGCTCTGAGCTATTTCAAGTACATGATACGTTGTTATTGACTAAGGTCACCGAGTTGTACAACAGCTCTTCTGAACGTATTCCTCCTGTCTAACTGAAAATGTGTACCCTTTGACCAATATGTCCCCCAGTACCCCAGCCCTCAGGTTCTAGTAACCACCATTCTGCCCTCTGCTTCCATGAGTTCAACTTCTTTAGATTCCATATCTAAGTGAGATCATGCAGTGAGTGTCCTTCTGCACCTGGCTTAGTTCTCTTAGCTTATGAGGGAGCACCCAAGAAAACCCGGAATTATCTTTTGACGGGCGGACCCCTTGAGGTACACTCAGAATCTGTTCCTCCGGATCAAATGATCAACCGAAGTTTTGATCTGGAAGTTTGGAGGAGGTTGTGTCATGATTTGTGGAAGAAACAACCTGAGTTGTGGCAAACAGGTGACTAGTGCAAAAACAGCACGGCTCCCATGGCCCACCCTCCCTATTCACCCGATCTCACCCCGAGCACCTTTTTTGTTGTTTTCCTAGATGGAAAAAGTCCTCAAAGGGAAACAGTTTGCTGATGTGGAAGAGATGAAACAATTAAAAGGCATCAAAATGGATGAGTTCAAAAACTGTTTTGAGCAGTGGAAAAGGCATTTTGGTAGGTGTTTTGCATCCAGCGGAGAGCACTTTGAAGTTGACAGAAGTTTAAGCATGTCAGAATAAATACACGATTTTTAAACAAGTAAGTTCTGGGTGTTTTGCCCCCGCCAAATGTCTTCCAGGTTCACCCACGTTGTTGTAAATAATAGGATTTCCTTCATTTTTGAGGCTGAATAGTATTCCATTGTGCATATATACCACATTTTGTTTATCCAGTTATCTTCTGATATTCTCTGAGGTTGATCCTATATCTTGGTTATTGACAACAACACTGCAGCGAACATGGGAGCTCAGGGATATTTTGAAAAGATGGACTTCATTTCCTTTGGATATATACCCACGAGTTAGGGTGCTGGATCATATAGTAGTTGTATTTTTACTTTTTATTTTTTGAGGAGACTCCATATAGTTTTACTTTTTATTTTTTGAGGAGACTCCATTTTCTGTAATGGCTTCACCAATTGACATTTCCACAGGCCATGTGAAAGGATTCCCTCTTCTCCACATCCTCTCTGACACTTGTCATCTTTCATGTTTTGATAACAGTCATCTCGACAAGTGTGAGGTGGCACCTCACTGTCATTTTAGTTTACATCTCTCTGCCAATAAGTGACACTGAGAATCTTTTTGTACACCCGTTGGTCATCTGTATGCCTTCTTTTGAGAAATGTCTACTCAGGTCCTTTGCCCATTTTCCTGGCTTTTGAATCCCAAAGAGTTCTGGTTCATGCCCTGCACATTACACATATTATACTTATAAACATTCCTGAATGCTGAGTACTGTGGAGACTCTGTTTGGTTACATTCACCAGCAAAGTGTCAACTTTTCTATTTTTAACTTTTCACTGGCAATCAAATTGGTTGGATTCAAACTACAAAAACTAAATTGGGCTTCAACTCAGATCAGTCCAGTCCTTTGAACCTTAGCTGTACCATGTAGACTGTTCCCCACACATGTGGTTCATGGGTCACCCAAAGACTTGGGCCAAGTTTACCAAAGAGTTGGGGGTCTTTCTTGCTGGCTCTTTCCTCTGCTAGAACTCCCCCTCTGCCTTCCAGGGGTTGTGATTGCTCCAGACTTTGTTGTCTGGTCCCTCGGGTCAGAAAGAATGGGTTTCTGAGGGTTGTCCCACACAATAATGACAATAGCCTGTTCTTAGGAAACTCACTTCATGCTTTCCGTCTTCCACATGTCAGCTTCCTCCCAGAATCTCCCACTTGCCTTCAGTTTTCAAAGACTTCTGGGAGTTTTTTTGCTCATGTGCTTCCACTTATTTTTTTGTTTTGTATTTTATGTTTTATGTAGAATCTATGGTTGTTTACCTGTGTGAAGATTGACCCAACGGGCATCCACTTGGCCACCCTGGGAGCTGAGTTCCTTCAAATGCTTTTTTTTATCTTTAGTTGGAGTCTCACTCTGTCGCCCAGACTGGAGTGCAGTGGCATGCTCCTGGCCACCTCAGCCTCGACCTGCTGGCCTCCGGTGATCCTTCCGCCTCAGCCTTCCAAGTAGCCGGAACTACAGGCACGTGCCACACCTGACTAATTTTTGATTTGTTGTAGAGATAAGGTCTCACCAAGTTGCCCAGGTGGGTCTCGAACCCTCGGGCTCAGGCAATCCATTCACCTCAGCCTCTCAAAGGCGCGGGATTACAGGCTGAGCCACCGAGCCCGGCCTTTTTGGTTTTTTTTAATTGAGTTGGAGTCTCACTCTGTCGCCTAGGCTTGGAGTACAGTGTCACACTCACAGCCACCACAGCCTCGACTTGCTGGGTTCAGGCAATACTTCCACCTCAGCCTCTCAAGTAGCTGGAAACACAGGCACGCGTGCCACCATGCCCACCTAATTTTTTTTTAATTTATTGTAGAGATGAGGGCTTGCCAAGTTGCTGAGGCTGGTCTTGAACCCGCGGGCTCAGGCAATCCCCTCACATTCGCCTCCCAAAGTGCTGGGATGAAAGGCATGAGCCACCGCACCTGGTTCAAACACTTTTTTAACAATTCCCACCTCATCGTCCTGCTGGGATAGCTGGGCACTCCCGCCTCCCCAGCTCCCCTGCAGATTCCAATCTGTTCCTCTGAACCAGATCAAACACTTAGCTTGTTCTGAGTCCCATGTCAGGGCTTCTGGGAGGCTGGTCAGTGGTTTCTGCTTATCCTCCGACTCCCTCTTCTGGCTCTTGTTTCTCTAGTGTTTCCCACCGTTATATAAGATCTCACTCCTAAAATAAATCCCCTATTCATAGTGGCTCTGCTTCCCTCACTGAAGATAGTGGCATCTGAGTTCCATCAATAAATAGAATAGCAACCTAAACAATTTGTGCAAGCTAAATAATTTGCGCTGGGTGCCTTCTGCAGTGATCAGGCAGGCAGAGAACTCCACGCCTTCCTTCCCCCAGCCTTGCTCCTATTGTCAGCTGGCCTGGGCTTTCATCTCTTGTACACTCCATCAAGGTCAAATGTCAACCTCCTGGGCTCTAGGAAGCCCACTGCTCTAAGCAGGATTTGCTATTTACTAAAACCGTATCAAAGATGGGCTGCCCTGGAGGTATCACAACGTCCACATGCGGGTCAGAGGTAGAGGCGCCAGGGATGACCAAGATTGCCTCTTGAGAAGAAAGGCATTCATGAGTGGGAAATGCTGCTGGACTTGGTGACGTTCTTCTGATCTGTTTGCCACTTTGACCTAGAAATCTGAGCTTTTCTGATTTTTCCCCCACCTCTGTCAGCAGCAAATGCCAGTCCATGCCACCAGGGAGCACTGTTGACTCTGTAACCATCCACAGGCTGAGTGTGGGTATGAAGCAGAAACGTTCCTTTCATAAATTAACAGAATTGGCATGACGTGGTTCCAAGTGTCAAAACAACAAAATGTTGGCAGATTTCTGCTGGAAGCTCCATCCTTTTTTAACAAGCCATCAGAGAGGTTTAAGGAGAGTTAAGACCAAGGCAGTGGGTCTTACGATGAAGCTCCTTCAGTTCCCCGGGTTGTCTGAACCTGAGATAGTCAGCGGTTGAAAATAGCTAGTCATATCCAAAAATTGTCTGTGTTCCTTCTCCCCAGAAACTGACTAGATCTGTCATGATGCCATAGCTGATCATGGTCAATCAAGAGAGGCACTTTTTTGGGGGGGGTTGGAGTCTGGCTCGGTTGCCCAGGCTAGAGTACAGTGGCACAATCATGGCTCACGGCAGTCTTGACCTTTTGGGCCCAAGCAATCCTCCTGCCTCATCCTCCTGAGTAGCTGGGACTATAGGCATGTGCCACCATACCAGGCTAATTTAATTTTTTTTTTTGTAGGGACAAGATCTCTACAACTGTGGTGTCAAGGCTGGTCTTGAACTCCTAGGCTCAAGCAATCCTCTCTCTACGACTTCCCAAAGTGCTGGCATTATAGATGTGAGCCACCATACCTGGTCAGAAAGGGCATTTAAAGATTGATGCTGTGACTTAGCTCTGTGTTGCCTCTCACAGTATGGATGAGTTTGAGTTGAATTATTTCCTATTAAAAATTAAAAATTTATGTCTCTGTGAGTAAGAATGATAAAACTGAGAAAACAAAACCAAAGACTTGGGGGGATAGAAAGAGTTAAACTAATATAATGGCTGAACCCACCCAACTCAATGCTAAGATATTGGCATTGGTTTAATCTGCTTCTCCTGCCGGGTGGTTATGGGCATTGACTTCCTTTCTTGTTGACCGGCTGTCTTGATCTTTTTGCCGGAAAAACCCCAGTCTCCTGTTTTTCTTTCCTTCCATCTTCACTCTCAATTTCCCCCCACCTCTGACACCTGTGATGAAATGTCACTTCCCCAAAGGTGTCTTTTGGAATGTATTCAACAATAGTTATGGAGTGCCGGGTATGTTCTGGGCTCTGTGCTGGGTTCTCGGGTTGTAGCCATGGGAAGAGAGACCTCGCTGAGGGGACAGCATTTGAGAGCGGAGGGAAAGAAGAGTGTTTCAGGGAGGAAGATGTGTCTGATGGGAGGACCCAGCAGTGGCTTAGAGGAAACAGAAGGTCGGTGAGAATGCAGAGCAGTTCTGCAAGAAAATCATTCTTCTCTGATCCAGACCCTTAACACATTACATTTATGCCTGTTTTGTGATGTTGATTGAGATATCTGTGTATACCTATTTTTTCCCCTGAGGGGCTCTCAGAGGGCAGTCACCTTGCCCATAGTAATCACTGAATAACTACCCATTGAATTAAGGAACACCTAGACATGGGCGGTGTCTTATTCCTGAAAGACCTGGACACCCCAAAGGCGCAGGGATAGTGCTGAGTGAGTGTTTGACAGATTTGAGTTCCTGGGTATTTCAGTAAGAATGGGTTACACTGAGGTGTGATAACAAACAGTCCCCACATTTCAGGGGCTTAAAACAGCACAAATCCATCCCTCACGTGTGTGTGTGTGTGTGTGTGTGTGTGTGTGTGTGTGTGTGTGTGTGTGTGTGTGTGTTTCCATTGCAGGTTGGTGGATCTCTGCTCATTAAGATACTCAGTTAATGGATCCAGTACCACTTGGACCAGAGCCAGTGAGAAGTATGTATTAGATAACCACTATGAACTGATCCTAGGATGATTCTCAGGTCTCCTGGTTCCTCTGGAGTGATGGGCTGCACCAAAGATGCTTATGATTGCTCCATGTTGAGAAGCAGGGAAGAGTTACAACAACACTGTCATAAAATTGCTGTGAGGATTAAACAATTAAAGAATTAAAATGAAGACACCTGTAGAGGTACTTAAAACAGTGCCTGACATAAAGTAAGGAATCTGTGCTAGAGAGGATGACGACAATGACGACGATATGATGATGTTGATGTGGCAGATACTGTTAGGAAGTGTCAGTGTGATTACTTGCATTTGTAACCTAACCTGAAGCTCAGTAACCCAGTTCCTCTAGTAATGAACCATCTGCTGACCTTGAAGCTTAACAGAAGGATGAAGAGAGTTCACTCTGTGGGTCTTAACCTCAAAGGTGAGGGGAGTCTGGGCATCCGACAGGTGCCCCATGGGCAATGGGTGTGGGCATTGGAGCATCCATCTTAAAAGTTGTTCTCACAGGCCAGATGTCACCTGCATCTTGTATCTTATCTGGGGGAAGCTGAGTCCATGTTCCAGACAGGGGAGACTAAGCTCTGTAGAGGCTGAGCTCAGGTAAAGTCACCCACAAAGCATGAGGGTCTCGGGAGGACTGTCTGTGATGTCAAGTGGAAGTTACAAAAAGACAACTCTTCAGTGTTTGTTCAAAACAGAAAGGTCTAGCAAGTGAAACCTGACACAAAGAGAGACCTATTCCAGGTTACCCAGATGCCTGGTGTAGGGAATGCATGCACCTGGGCACAACTGTGCACACACCTGAAACAGATCAGTCCCGTGAATAGCTGTGAATATGGACTCCGAGGCCAGATGGTCAAGATTCAAACCCAGTTCATCCATCTCTTAGCTGGGTGACCTTGAACATGCCACTTCCCCTCTTTGACATGTTTCTTTATCTGTAACAAGATTAATAAGAGCACATATTCATAGGATTGTTAATAGGATTATTTGGAAATTAGCAAGTACCTAATATATGCTCACTGGCATTATTACCATCATCATTAAGACTGGTTAAATGAATTGAAGGTAGGATATTTGAATCCCAGACTCCTCATGAGTAAGGAGGCCAATCATCTACAGATTCACAGTATTTCTTGATTGGACAAAAATGAATCTTCATGCAGACGCTTGTAGGAGTCTGGGCTAGAAAGATGGGGCAGAGAGGTCTGACATCACCCCTCATGGAGCTGACAGGGGCAGAGAATAAGCAAGTAAACAAGTAAAGGGACACAAGGGACAAGAAGTGACCTCCAGTGTATGTTCCCCAAACACATTGCTATTGGCTAGCACAAAGGCTGGGGTCTTTTACACAGCAGGCGGGGAGGAAGGACATGTGTTTCCACGTTTTACTTCCCTGGCCTCCTCCACCGTAGCCAGACTTAGACCTGGAGTTTTAAAAAAGAAGAAACAGAGTTAATGGTTCACACCAATGTAACTGCGGTCAGCAGCCATAAACTGGCCACACTGCTTCTGGGGTAGGGCAGAGTTAATTTTATTTGTTTGTTTGCTTGTTTATTTAGCAGGATTTATTGAGAGGACAGAAAAGTTCCCACAGTGAGAGGGGACCCAAGGGGGTTGGCCGAGAGCTGATTTTAAATGCCTGGGCTAGGTAGAGGTGAGAGGATGACCTGAGGTCAGGGGTTCAATACCAGCCTGAGCAACATAGCAAGACCTCGTCTCTACAATAAATCAAAAAATCAGCCAGGAGTGGTGGTGTATGCCTGTGGTTCCAGCTACTTGGAAGGTGAAGGCGGAAGGATTGCCTGAGCTCAGAAGGTTGAGGCTGCAGTGACTGTGAGCATGGCACTGCACTCCAGCATGGGTGACAGAGCAAGACTCTGACTCAAAATAAATAAAATAAATGAACATAAAATAAATGCCTGGACTGTCGCCAGCAAGTGTCTTCACCTTCCCTACAGCTCAGTTTCCTCATTGGCACCAAGGCACCCATCAAGGTTGCTTACGCCAGTCTTCTTTGCCTCCATAAAGGGCTCCCTAGATGCCTATATGTTCAGTACAAGGCCCTGGACTCTTACTCCCCTCCCCCAATGCACGCCAGCCCATCAGCAAGTCCTATTGGCTCTACCTTTGGTCAGCAACATCCACAGGCACTCGCCTGCACGTCGCAACCTTGTTCCTCTCACCTCAATCACGCCCCCAGGACTCCTGGATGCCCGAGTCAGTTGTTCACTGGACTCCAGGCTTCCCGTGCTATCCCCTATGGCCCTGTTCTAACAAGTGGCCAGAGTGATCCTTCTGAAAGAAAGATAAGATTTTTCAGCTGGACGCAGTGGCTCATACCTGTAATTCCAGCACTTCTGGAGGCTGAGGCAGTAGGATTGCTTGAGTCCATGAACTTGAGACCAGTCTGGGAAACACAGTGAGGTCCTATCTCTACCAAAATCAAAAAAATTAATTGGGCGTAGTGGCACATGCCTGTATTCTCAGCTCTTCGAGAGGCTGAGGCAGGAGGATTGCTTGAGCCCAGGAGGTCGTGGCTGTGGTGAGCCATGATCATGCTACTGCACTATAGCTTAGGCGTCAGAGTCAAACCCTGTCTGTCTGTCTATCTATCTACCTATTTATCTTGTTTAGTGAATGAACAAAATGTCAAAGAAAATAATAGTAACCCCATTCATGTTATGGGGATCAAATGAGATAGTGTTTATATACATCAAGAACAATGCCAGACAGAGTGCTAAGCACAGATCTTTCTTCCATCTTTCTTCTTCTTTTCCTTCCTTCCTTGTTTTTTGTTTTGTTTTGTTTTTTATCTCTAATAGTAAGCACCATAGTCAGGACTTGATATCGAACTGACAGGATGACCATAGCTGCTTTATGAGGCCAATATATAGCCCTTCTTTTCCACATCCTCAGTAATATATACCTACAGGTTTCCAGTTTGGAGGCAGACCGTGTAAAAAGTCCTTGAGCTAAAATCACAAGTTCCATCCCTCGTTTTATGGGATTTTCACTATTTGGAATTTAAGCATGACCCCCCAAAAATCTGAAGTCGCCTCGTTGACTTAGGAACCCCGAGCACATGTGGAAGCAGCAGGTTTCCTCTTTCCAATAACTCTGCTCTCCCAGAAATGATGATAATTGTTTCCATGTGCCCACAGTCTGGAGGGAGTTTTGCAATAACCTTTGAGGAGATTAGTGGTCTCCGATGTTCCTGAAGAAATTCAGAAGAGCATCTGGAAGTCATTTAGGTTAAGAAATTAATGATTTGGGGTTAAATAATACATGACTTTAAAAAGTAAATACAGAAAGTTTATTAGCCTATAAACCTGTACTTCACACCTCCATTTTTGTGGATTTACCTAAAAAGGGTAGATCAACTATAACTTTTGTTTCATCAGTTTGGTGTGCTTGTCTGTCTGCCCGATTTGTAGTAAGGCACACAACAGATGAAGTAAGGTCCTGAGCTAAAAGTTTACAGGAGAGACGCCTCCATTTCCTTGGTCCCCTGAAGGCTCTTGTAAGCGATGCTTAAGGCTTCGTAGTCTCAAGGGACATCTGGGATTCGGGGACACCTGAACACGGCAGACGCCTCTGGGTGCTGTGCCATGATCTTACCTGATTGCCTGATTGAGGTGAGTCTTCCTCCTCCTCCTCCACCTCACTGTGATTTGGTGTGTATTTTGTCCTGGCTTGTTGAATATCCCCGTTTCGATTTTTTACATGTGGCGGTCCAGCCCAGGACCGGCGTTTGTCCTTGCGGCGGGGAGAGTGATGTTCTGTGCCAACAGGAGAGAAATGAGGTGGAGAGAAAGCAAATTATGAGCCCGCTCAGAAGACCAGGTGAGTGGAGGGCACATTTTCGTGCTTTTATTTTTTGTTCCTAATGTCAGATCAGAGAGAGAGAGGGTGAAGCAAATCCAATCATCAGCCACAGATAATGGGATGTGTGGCATTTCTCCCTCATGATAGGAGGTTAGAAACACATACATGGAAAAAAATGTATCCCTCAGGGATGTTCGAGCTAAAAACACTGAGAAGAAAATGTGCTTAGAAGCCCACGTCCACTTTACAGCTGTTCCCCAAGGTTGTGTCTACACCTGCGGAACCAACTGAAGAACCGGGTAATTACCAGAACCATCCACTTAAAAATCGTCTCTGCTATCAAGGCCTATTAGAGCCAACTTTTTTACAGTCACCTTTTGGGCCTGGCTAGTTTTCCAGTTATCTTTTCCCCGCAACTGATAAGTGAAGTCAGCTAAGAAACCCAGTGAGCCTTCACCCCGCAACCCAGGCCCAGAATTCTCAGCTGCACACCCCCTCCCGGAAAGCTTTGTTCCACCCCAGTTTCTCCCTGTTTGGCTCAGGTTCCTCTGGGCTGCGTTGGGGGAGGAATCTTGGGTTCCCATTTGCGGAGATAACTCATTTACATTTCTCTCTTTCAAACAAAGATTTCCTTTTTCTTCTGAAATTATTTCCTGGGCCAATGGTGCAACATGACTCCGGCAGGCCTCCTTCTGAGATTGGAATGAGCCAGCCCAGGGTGTCCGTGGACAGGAGCGGACCAGGACAGGAGGGGACCCCCGAGGCTGGGAATACATCGCCTTTCGTTTCTGGACACAAGAGGGAGTCGGGGTCCCGCCCTCTGATTGCTCAAACCCCCACGTGGCAGAAGAGGCCCAGCATGAGCAGCCAGGAAGCAGCCAGGGACCCCAAGGCCCAGCAGCAGGGAAAATGAGAGAGAGCAGACGCAGGGCCCGAGGTGGGTGCGGAGGACGAGGACAGATCTTCCTCGTCTGATTCTGCGGAGAAATTGCTGTTATCTGGGGGGAAGAGGGTTGAGCTATCTTCTTCTGAATCGTTAATAAAAACTCATGGGGATAAAGTGGAAAACCAACAGTATGCAAGGATGTGTGGTGAAAATGAACCTTCCTTTCCCGGCTTCCTCGTCCTCTTCCCAGAGTCACCGCCGCTCCCGCGGCCGCCCCCCCTCCGCGCACAAACGCATCTGTTTAAATCCGTATCCCGGTCCACGTTGCGCGTTGCTTTTCCCCACCCAGTGATCCAGGAGCTCTACCCGCAGCAGCTGCCTGGGACTTTTAATTCCAGATGTCCCCAGACTCCAAGCTAAAGCAGGGGACGACCCAAAGTTGAGGGCTGGGGGGCGGACGGTGACGACCTTCAGGTCCCCCAGTGACCCCGGGAGGGGGCGGGGGGAAAACGCCGCGGCTCCGCCTGGGATCGCGGGTACCCGGGCACACGCCGAGTTTGGGGCGGGAGGAGGGACCTCCTGGGAGTCGCCCCCTCCCTCCAGTGTCCCCAGCCGGCGTGACCTCTCCAGCCTGGCGGGCTCCTTCCTCGGCCGCCCCTCCTGGCCGGCGGGCGCACACTTCC
>NW_007252792.1:237648-238406 GCF_000164805.1 Carlito syrichta
CGCCGCTGTGCGGGGCGCTGAGCCTGGTGCTGGGCGCGCTGCTGGGCAAAGGTAAGGCCGGAGCGGGAGGTGCCCCGCGCCCCGCTGAGCTCTGGGCGAGCGGAGCCTGCGCGTGGGGATGTCGGGGGACCTCTGGGAGAGCGCCCGTCCCGCCAGGGCGCCTCGGCGGGGCGCGAGCGGTCTCTCTCCCGGAGGGGCGGACCCGACGGGGCGCCGGGACTGGGGCCAGTTAGGCGGATAGACTCCCGAGTCTGGAGCCCCGGACCACCCCAGACCCGGGGCTGCCCGGGTGGGGAGGGGGCGTGGCTGAGGGTCGCTGGGTTTGTTCCCGCTCCTTGAGTTCCTGGGGGACTTTCCCCCAGCCCCGGCACAGTCCCGCTGCAGAGCTGGGGTCCAGGAGAGTGGGGCCGGTTCTGTGCGTCCCCTTCCTCCCGGCTGCGCGCTCCCCACCCACAGCTCTGCCACACTATGGGACTGGGGTTCCAGAGAGGAGACGGTACCTTTACTCAACCACGGGGTCCGGGGAGCCTGCGTGACCCCCGGAGGAACGCGCATGCATCGCGCGGCACAGGGCACCCCAGCTTGGCCGAAACCCGGGACTCGCCGGGTACCCCAATTAGTCGCGGTGTGGCTGCTGAGGGCGCATGGGGCGGTGGGCGCGCCCCTTGTGATCAGAGCTGGCTTACCTGCGGTCCCGTCCCGGGAGCCCTTCACCCGGGTGTCCTCATCTCTGCGGTGCGAGTGACGACCCTGCCTCG
>NW_007252792.1:238426-263919 GCF_000164805.1 Carlito syrichta
GGCGGCCTCCGGCCCCGGGAGCCGCTGACACCAGGCGCCCTCCCCGCCGGGCACAGGCGCCCGGGGCCACGGGGCAGGCGGATGCCAGGCCTCGGCTCTGCCGGGGACGGCGGCAGCCCAGCGTCCCGGGGGGCGGTCAGGGAGTAGAGAGCGTCGCCTTCCCGCTGCCCGCGCCCTGGCGGGGATGGCAGGGTCCTGTGGTTGAGACTAGGCGTGCACAAGTGTGCCCCGCGCCTTCGCGTCGCGGGTTCGGTCCCAGCCCCGGACGCTGCTCAGAGAAACCTCAAATATACCCGGTTGGGAATCGCGACCTCTCTCTTGCCTGAAGCTCCCGGACTGGGCTGGAAATGCATTGGGAGAGACAAGTTGCCAGCTGATGTTTGAAAGTAACGTTTGCTTTTCAAAACTCATTATGCATCGTGTGAAATTCCAGAATAATCTACTTTACTTGGGACTGCGGTTTCTCGGGCACAACTAGACAGGTTTGCTGTGTTTCACAGAGTGTTACTTTCTTCTAAGTGCTCTAGGTAAACGGGAGTGTGTGTGTGTGTGTGTGTGTGTGTGTGTGTGTGTGTGTGTGAAGGGGTGGGGCACCTTTCAAATCTCCAGAAGCTGGTGTCTGAGTTCTATGGTTAATTAGTTCTAGGTTCCAGCCTGTCTAGGATTCCCTTTTCCCCAATGTAAAGTGGCCACTCAAAAATTCCCTTCCCAACACACCTCACAGCGGTTTTTGTTTTGTTTTGTGTGTGTGTGTGATAAAATGCCTGCCCGAATAGGTGGCTCTTTGTGGAGAAAGACAGTGTCCTGCTAATTGAGCAGGGACTGAGCGGCCCCCTTCAAGTCTTCTCCCTGTCCTTGAGAGGATTTAACCTGGTGAGGTCTTTGGATGTGCCCTTTGAAGCGAGTTGTGGACTTTCTTAATTAAAGCTCGCATTCCATGTGTGTACGCACAGGTGCACACTCTCTAGAGGATTTCACTTTTGGCTTAGAGTGGTGCTGTTATAAATGCCCACGTAGGCAGGGCTGGGAGCAGCAGTTTGGTTGGGAAGAGAAACTGGGGCTTGTTTTGAAGGGGCTGTTTACACAGCAAGTAGGTGATGCCGATTATGGACACTGAGAAGCCGCACCTCTGTCCAAAGCTCCCCAGTTCTCAGGCCTAGCACATCATTGACTTGGTGGGATTTTCTCTCCTACCTTTTGCTTTCCGAAGTTCACCATGTGGTTTGGGGTGTATAAGAGTCTGCAACTCATCATCTGCAACATATTTTTTTTCAGTGTGTTTCTCATGATCAAAAGCAGCCGTTCATTCCCACTTCAGATTCCTCTGCAAATAAAATGTTTGCTTTGTAAGATGTCTTCTGGAGAGGAAAGTTTTCTGACCCTTGTTTGCATTTGTGCTGTCTTAAAAAAGAAAACGCCGTCTCTGACTCTTTCTGCATAAGGATTTAAGTGCTGATTTCTAGAATCTTTGGAACCACTGATTAATTTTTAATACCAATTGTCTGTTTATTTTCGACTATGGATTTAGAGGCTTTGCAATTCGTCAGAGTTTGAAATAGACATAATTGTTCTTAGGAGGTTCCATAAATAGGCTAGGACATGGAAAGAAGGGAATCTTGTCCTAATATTTAAGGCTTGGGCTGGGCAGGGAGACAGAGTGTCCTTGAGTTCGAGGTTGATGAATGTCCCCGTGTAAAGGATAGTGCCGGGCTGAGATGTCTTCGGAAGTTTAGTGATGGTTGTTAGTCACATATGGGACCCGCGGGGAGGTTATAAAGGATCATCATCCCTTTTCTGAAATCTGTGGGGCCAAATACTTATCAAGATTCAGAATTATCAAGATATTTGAATGAAAAGATGGGAGGAAGGAAAGATAAGTAAATAGGTAAGTAGGTAGGCAGGTAGGTAGGTAGGTAGGTAGGTAGATAGATGATAGGACAGGTAGATAGAAAAGATAGGTAGATAGATGATAGGATGGATAGATAGGTAGGTGAGTAGATAGATTAAATAGGATATATAGAATAGACAGAATAGACAGATAGGTAGGTAGATTCATAGAATAGACAGACAGACAGACAGACAGACAGATAGATAGATAGATAGATGATAGGACAGGTAGATAGAAAAGATAGGTAGATAGATGATAGGATGGATAGATCGGTAGGTGAGTAGATAGATTAAATAGGATATATAGAATAGACAGAATAGACAGATAGGTAGGTAGATTCATAGAATAGACAGACAGACAGACAGATAGATAGACAGATAGATAGATAGATAGAATAGGTAAATAGATGATAGATAGATCTATCGATTGATAGATAGATAGATGATAGGATGGATTGATAGGTAGGTAAGTAGATAGAACAGATAAGTAAATAGATGACATGATAGAATGGATAGATAGATAGGTAGGTCAGTGAGTAAATAGAAGATAGATAGATAGATTGATAGATCGGTAGATCGATAGATATAGATAATAGATAGAGGCAAGAGGCCATATGTACATATTGTATGGCGCCCTCAGTCTTGTTCTGGAGTTGTACCTGGTAATATCACACATTTGATAATTTGGCATGAAACACGTGAGTGTTTACAAAAAGAAGGACAATGAAGACCTAAAATAGCTTCACTTCACTTCAGATCAGTGTTGGCCAGTGAATGGATTAAATACAAACGACTGCCCAAACCTTTGGATTGTCAGTGCTCTGGGGACTTGGGCTTTCTGATGATTCAGAGCCTGCAGCAGGGATGGTGGGTGGAGAGGTTCTTCTCAGCTCACCCGTGTTCATGCTGACACTGGAGAACCAGGCTCACACCATGCCCTACAGGCCCTTATAACACATGTGCACTTAGCACAGAGTAAGCACACGTGTGCACGCGTGCATGAACACACACACATACACACACACACACACAGGCTTTCTTTCCATCCATCCCTTTCTGTCCATCAAGTTGAAACTCCCCCCGTGTTTCTGCTTCTTAATAGTTATTTCTGCCAGGCTCGGTGGCTCAGCCTGTAATCCCGCGCCTTTGGGAGGCTGAGGTGAGTGGATTGCCTGAGCCTGCGGGTTTGAGACCTGCCTGGGCAGCGAGACCTCATCTCTACAATAAATCAAAAAACCAACCGGGCATGGTAGCACGTGCCTGTAATTCCGGCTACTCGGAAGGCTGAGGCGGAAGGATCGCTGGAGCCCAGCAGGTCGAGGCTGAGGTGACTAGGAGTGGCCACTGTACTCCAGTCTGGGCAACGGAGTGAGACTCCAACTCAAAAAAAAAAAATTAGTTATTTCTGCCTCTTGGGAGCCGTTCTGTTAAACCACCCGATCCAAAGTTGTCCTAGTTCTTTGCTCTGTACCCAAATCTCTTGACTGGTGCTTGCAAACTTTGTGACCTGCAGACAAGTACTGTTTTGTCCACACGATGTTTAGAAAAATGAATGGATTCCCAACCTTTAAAAATTGACAGAGTTAAGTCTGGCTTGGTGGTTCAGCCTATGATCCCAGTACTTTGGGAGGCAAGTGGATTGCCTGAGTCCGTGGGTTTGAGACCAGCCTGGGCAACTTGGCAAGACCTCGTCTCTACAGTAAATCCAAAAACTTAGCCAGACATGGTAGCATGCGCCTGTAGTTCTGGCTACTTGGAAGACTGAGGTGGAAGTATCACTGGCGCTCAGCCGGTCAACACTGGGGTGTCCGTGAGTGTGCCACGACACTCCAGCCTGGGCGACAGAGTGAGACTGCAACTCAAAAAAAATAACTGGGAGAGCTGACATGTAAAACAAGCAGGTTCTCTGCGTTGTATGCATGCCTATATCAATTCATCATATTGTACTTCCTAACTATATGCAATTTTTATCTATCAATTTAAAAACGATTTCAGTCCTTGTTTCCTAGGAGTTGCATATGGAATTTTATCAAATGCTCCTTTGTATCTGCTGAAATGATCAAATAGCATTTCTCCTTCATTCTAAAAAAAAAATCCAGGATTTTCCACATTTCTTAATAGTATGGACATTTTGCTCTGTGCACACGAGTCCATGGCTATCTTGTGCTAATCCTGAGCAGGTCGTCCCCTCTGAAGGGTATGTTTATCCGGATCCTATCTTCTCCCACTCGCCTGCCTGGCCCTGCCCTTGAACGACTGAATTTTGCTTCACCCTCTTCTTGGTTCATCTCACTGTTCACTCTTCGCTTCATCACAAGGGTGTCTACCGTCAGGCAGAGAAGAGCTCGGAACTCTCAATTATATTAGCAGTTAACACCTCCATGAGCAGAGGTTAAAACAAAGACTTCAGATGTATTAGATATTCCATACATCCATAGCCCTGAAAAGCAAGGTTAATAAAAACGTGTCTGTGGTGTATTAATTGGAGCGAAGGGGAGTATTACTGAATTAACGGAATAAGTAGAACATCTGATTGATAGAACATTTTTACACCCTTCTACTTTGTTTAAAAGTCAGGGTTATGGGAGTATACTTTGCACACAATGAAATCCACCTCTTTGAATGTAGAGTTCTAAGTTTTGACAAATGCACACAGTCACATATAAGCATCACTGCGCCCAAGGCATAGAACGTTCCTGTCTATCCCCAACATTCCTAGATGTCTGCATAGCCACCTCATTCTTCTGCCTCTAACCCTGGAAACCTCTGATTTGTTCTTTGTTCCTGGAATTTTACCTTTTTCATAAAGCCTATCTGTCTATCCTGACATCCATCTATCTATCTATCTATCTATCTATCTATCTATCTATCTATCTATCCATCTACCTATCTATCTACCTACCTATATATCTATCCTGTTTCCCTATCTACCTACTTACCTATATATCCATTGTATCATGTTCAACTTTTGAATCTGCTATCGTCCACGTAGCACAATTCATTTGTTCTTCATCTTGGTCCCAATACTTTGTTCGTTTTCAGTGCTGAATAGTATTCCATTGAATTGGATGCGCCACCATTTGTCTGTTCATTTCATAGTTGAAAGACATTAGGATAACTTTAAGCTGGGGCAATTATACAAAAAGTCATTGTAAATATTTAGAAACAAGTTACAATGCAAACATATGTTTTCCTTTTTCCTGAGTAAATACCTAGGGGTGGGACTGCCAGGTAGTGTGGTAACTGTATACTGTATAGTTTTATAAGAAACAGCAAACACTTTTTAAACGTATTTTTAACATTCTGCATTCCTACCACCATTGTACACGAGTGTCGGCTGTTTTGTGTTTTCAGCAGCACATATATCCATTTTGTTCTGTTTGATTTTGTTTAGTTCTCATAGATGTATAGTAGGCATTTCTTTGATGTCTTAATTTTCACTCCTATGATTAATAAGGTTGAACATTCTTGTGCTTGTCATCCTTGTATTATCTTTAGTGAAATGTCTTTTTGCAAATATTGTGCCCATTTATTTATGGGTTGTTTATTTTCCTATTATTGGTTTTTGAGGTACATTATATATTATAAATGCAAGTCATTTATCAGATAAGTGTTTTACAGATTTTCTCCTAGTAGATGTCCTTGCAAGAGCAGAGGTTTTAAATTTTAATGATGCTTAATTTATTAATGATTTCTCTTAGTAATTGTACTTTGGGTGTCACATCTAAGAAACCTTTGCTTAACCCAAGGCCACAAAAATGTTCTAAATGTCTGTGTTGTTCGGGTCTTCTGTATTCCTACTGATCTGTTCTTCTGTCAGTTACTGAGAATACTCACACCTCCAACTAAGTTATGATTTTATCTGTCTTTTATTTCAGTTCTGTCAGCTTTTGCTTCATATATTTTGAAACTGTTTTAGGTACATACATGTTTAGAATTGTTATATCTTTTTGATGAATCAATACCTTTATTATTATTAATGCTTTATTTGTATTTTTGGCATTATTTCTTATTACACAATCGATTTTATCTGAGATTAAAAGGCCACTTAGCTTTTCTTGAATTAATGTTTGCGTAGCAATATCTTATTCAAGTTTTTACTTTTAACCTGTCTCTTTGTATTTAATATTGATTGTTTATCGGCAGTATGTATTTGGATTTCATGTTTTACCCTAATAATCTCTGTCTTTTGAACACTGTTTAGATTTTTTGTATTTAATGTGATTATTCTTATGTTAGTATTAAGATCTACTATTGTGTTCATTGTTTTCTTTATGCTCCATCTGTTCTTTATTCTTTCCCTCTCTTTCTGCTACTTTTAGATTGAGTATTTTTTTATGATTCTATTTTGTCTCCACTATTGGTTTGTTATTTATACTTCTTTTTATATTTTAGTCATTGCCCTAAGGTTTGCAAAACACAAATTATATCTTTAATCATACATTAATTATACTCAAATTATGTTGTACTGTTTTGTATGTTGCATAAGAGCCTCAGAACAGTATATTCCCAGCACTTTATTTTCTCTGCTATAATTCTTTTTAAATGTATGCACTCTTATGCTCTAGGTGTGACTAAGCAATTGTCAACTAGAGACTATCTGTGCACATTATAAAGAAGAATAAAATCACATTTAATGGCCTTGCTTTTGTTTCTGAGTGGTACTTCTGATATCTGTAATACTATTCTCTTGGAGACGTTATTCGCTGTCCTGTCTGTGTGCTGAACTCTTTTGTTCATATACACTAGGAACATAGATATGGCCGCCTTCAAGGAGGGAACCGAGGTGAAATAAAACCCATCTAGGTCTGAATCAGCAAAGTTTCCAAGAGAGTGGGTTCCAGTTACTCTCCTAGAGAGACTGACTTTTTTACTTCTTTTTTTTTTTTACATATAGGAAAATATAGTTTATTTATAAAGTAGATTAGAGAGAAAGAGAGAGAGAGGTAATTCACCTCCCCAGATTGGGGAGGGGGCCAGAGCTTAAAGAGAAATATGGCCCAGCCATAGCTTAAGGAAAATGTGACTGGGCCAGGGCTTAACAAAAGCATGGCTGGCTTCTTTTTTGTTTCTGATTAAGGACATTCTGAATGGTATGTTAGAGTGTTGAGTTTGCATGCAACCCAAAGACTTAATATAGAAGATCACAGCTTCTCTCTACTAAAATATTTTTTTCTTTCTTCCTCATCACCTTTTGTCTAACAGAAATTTATGCTCTCACAGTTCTGGGGCTCAACATTCAACATCCCATGTTAGCAGGGCCACACCCCCTGCTAAGGCTTCAGGAAAGGGTTCTTCCCTTCCTCTTCCCACTTCCAGGGCTCCTGGCAGTCTTGGGTAGTGGTGACATCTCTCCATCTCTGTCTGTCTTCATATGGCTTTCTTCTCTGAGCATTACTTTTTCCTCTCTCCTTGAAGGACACTTATCCTTGGGTTTATAACCCACTCGAGTTCAGGATAATCTCATTTCAGGATCCTTAACTGAATGGCATCTGCAAGGACGTTTTTTCTAAGTGAGGACACAGTCACAGGTTCTGAATGGACACCTCTTTTGGGGGCCATTCAAACCATCACGTACGGTAAGACTTGCTTGGCACATAGTAAAGTCTGATCAATCCTAGCCATCATTATTTGTATCATAGAGAAGAAAAATTATACAATATAGGACAACAGACACCATATACATTTTTGAAAATAACTGAGAATAATTTAAAACAAAACAAAATGACAAAACAGAAAACAACCATGCATTTGATGATGTCCAGGCATAGAACAAGCTGATCAAATGTGAGAAGTGTGAGGTGTCCTTTTTTTTTTTTGAAAGCAGGATTTATTGAGAGGACAGAAAAGCTCCCAATGCGGGCGGGGGCCCGAGGGGGTTGCCTGGTATCCATTTATGATAGACCCAGACATAGAGCCAGGGGCTCATATTCTGACATATCCCTTGCCCACTTCATGCTGAAGTGCAGCTTAGACGTAATTCCATCTGTCTTAGTTTTGCGAGACACTCTTGGTACTTTCTTAAACACCCTTTCTCCCTGAGTTCCCGGAGTCATCAAAACCGTCCAAAGCAGCTCTGGCATCTCTCCTCCATGAGGTTTTTTCCTCCCAACTCTTCAGTTGACTTTTTTCATCTTTCTCACTCCACGGGTCCCTCTGGCCCCTGATTATAATGTTTGCTTTCCGCCGTGCCTCCTCGCTGTCTCTGTGGGAATGTGGATGCAACTCTGCCCGTTTTGGCATATGGTAATTCTGCAAGCAATTATTTCAGGCAGTGAGGGATTCTCATATTCTTGAAATAAAGAAATGTTAACCTCCCCTCCCCACCACATACACACACACACACACACACACACACACACACACACACACACACACACACCATGAAAGGCTAGTTTCTGGTCTTATCCTTGACTGACAGCTTGGTGATGATTTTAAGTCAAAAACAAAAACAAACCAAAAGCAAAAAACAAAAAACCTCACTCACATCATAAATCGAATTGACACCAGAAACATGATTTTTTTCTCTCTGTTGGAAACAATGAGGCTGTTTTTGAGATACTGAGATGGGGTTTTCCCTTACCTGTCTGATAGAAATGTTCTTTGAATATGCACTAAATTATTTATTTTCTTAACTTCTTTAGTCACAAATGCTAAAAACTCAGCTTAAGCAAACCATACCAAAGCCAAGAAAAAGTGGTGGTAGCGGTGGTATACATTAGCTCTAGTAATTAAAAAATCCAGGTGAGTTTCAGGTACGACTGGACCCAAGGATCAATGTCACTAGACATTGTTTCTTTTCTTTCCATGCCTTGGCTCCTCTGTGCCATCTTCACTTTGGGGAGGTTATCATTGTCAACAGCAGCTCCAGGCTTATGTTCCGTCTACACAATATACTCATCGAAAAAAAATAAATGACTTCCCAAATGATTGAAGAAAAAGTTGTCAGGGTGAATTGATGGCACTCACTAGGGTCCTGGGCCCAACCCTGAGCCGGTCACTGTTGACTACAGGAAATGGGAGTTTTTCTTTTTTTTTTGAGTTGGAGTCTCACTCTGTCGTCCAGACTGGAGTACAGTGGCCGCTCCCGGCCACTGCAGCCTCGAACTGCTGGACTCCGGCGATCCGTCCGCCTCAGCCTTCCGAGTAGCCGGAATTACAGGCACGCGCTACCTCGCCCGGCTGATTTTTTTTATTTATTGTAGAGATGAGGTCTCGCTGCCCAGGCGGGTCTTGAACCCGCGGGCTCAGGCAATCCACTCACCTCAGCCTCCCAAAGGCGCGGGATTACAGGTTGAGCCACCGAGCCCGGCTGGGAGTTTTTCACTGGTTGATCTCAAGCACAGGGATCCTGGGGAACCTGGAGGTGGGATCCCGTCCGCCCAAACCCCTAGGACAGAGAGTGCCGAAGTTATGATGGCTAGGCTATATCAGAAGATGGGGTATGAGTATCCAGCAGGCAAAACTGTATTCCACCCACCAGACAAACAAAATGAAAGAAACCCAAAGCTGTGGACCGGCAGCTTCTCACATTGGAGAAGCCGCTCACAGGGCAGGATACCTCATTCCCCTGCTTATGCATAAATAGTGAAGTCATGGACATTTTGATTAGGGGTGGCCTTTTCCACCTTGTTGCGTCGCCGACTCAAAGCGGCTCTTCTTGTTTCCTGCTTTCTTTGGCATCCGTTCATGCTTGTTTCATGCACACCCCTCTGTGGGTCATCCCTCTAGGACTGACTGTAAGCCAGGCCCTGCAGGAGTCAAGACTTCTGCCTCTGACCCTCTCTTGCAGACCCGGAGACCGCACCTAGGTCTCCCACACGCGGACGTGCACTCACACACCTCAGGTGCTCGCCTCAGGACCACGTGGGCTGTGGGGCGAGTTCCCCAAGCCTGTCGGTTTCCCATGCCTCCGCTGGGTAAGACAGCCATCAGCAGCTCCCCGCCAAGGCCTCCTGATTTAGGAGAAAAACAGAACACCCTGAGGAAGTCTCCACATTGAGGGCATTGTTCAGCTCCAGCTCTGTGCGTCTCCCTTGCTTCCTGAGTGGCGATAGGCTCTTTTCTTCAATTTATATAAATCTTTGGGGTCAGTACACCGCCCTGGGTTACCATTTTCCATGCTTTCCATTATTTACTTGTAAGCGGCAAGTTGACTCTGAGAGCTGACTTTTGTCACTGCCTTCAGACCCAATGTTTTCATCTGCCGTGCTCTCATCCTGTGGACACAAGGGCATATCCTAACTGGAGCCTGTCATCTCCTTCTGCTGGTCACTTGTCTCCCTGGCCCCTGGACACCACCCTCCCCCCTGCAGCACTGAGGCCATGGAGGTGTCCGCCAGCAGTGGTTCCCATTGCAAGGTCACCTGTTAATTCTGGGGTCCACCCTCGTATTCACTGAGACAGGAAGTTTGCAAACATCAGCTTCTTCCTACTTCCCAGTGGACCAGGAATCCATGATGACTCATTTTATGTGTCAACTTGTCTAGGCTTAGGTGCCCAGATGTTTGGTCAAGCATTATCCTTGATGTTTCTGTGAGTCTGTTCTTAGATGAGATTAGCATTTAAATGGATGGACTTTGAGTGAAACATGCCTCTCCTTCATGTGGGTGAACCTCATCCAATCAGTTGAAAGACTTGCAAAACTAAAAGACCGACCTTCCCCTAGAAGGCAAGACAGAATTCTTCCAGGAAAATAGCCTTTGAACTTGAACTGCAACATAGGGTCTTCCTGAGTCTTTAGTCTGCCAGCCCACCCTGCAGATTCTGGACTGACTGACCAGCCTCCGTAATCACCTGAGCCAACTCTGTAAAATGAATCTCTCTATTCACATCTGGTTGGTTCTGTTTCCCTGGAGAACCCTGACTCCTAGAGGGCTCTGGAAGAGCTCCTCCCAGGCAAGAGGGATTTTGTTTTCTCTCTCAAATATCTTAACTACCTAATCTTCAAGCACAGTCCTTGCTCAAGTCTTGGTGCCGTTGTTTTCCTATTAAATTACTGCTAGTCCTACAGATACACTCCTTCCCTTCTGTGTTCATTAGTCCAATGGAAAAACGAGAACTTCCACCTCCCCCAGCAAAGCACCAGGTACGTCTTCGTTGGGGAGACCCCATCTCCCATCTAGACTTTTCTTGACCAGTCAGGTCATGTTGTACTCTGCCCAAACTTGCCAGAGGCTGCCATCCTACACAGGGCTACATGGTGTCTGACCCCCGAGTACCCTCCTGAATAATTTCAGTACTTTGCCTCCGTCTCATTGGTCTTTATTAGTTCCCACCACCCAGGTAGACTTCCACCACAGGGCCCTGGCACATGCTGCTGTGAGGAGACCTTCAGACAGTCCCATGACCCGCTCAGCTGCTCCAGATCTTTGCCCCAAGTGTGTCTCCTCCTGGTGGGCTCCCTCATCGGCTGTGTCTGTCCCTCTCCATCACTGCACCATCTGGGCCCACGTCCTTCTTTCTTGTTTCTCTTTGTGCTCATCACCGCCTGAAAAACCACAGATCTGACATATCTGTGTAACTGTCTTTGCCTCCCCTAGAATTCAGGCCCCACGAGAACAGCGCTTTTGTTCACTGTCATACATGACGGTTTTGCCAACGAGCTCTCGTGCCTGGCCCTTACGAGGCCCTTGATACTTGACAAATGAGTGAATGAATGACAAATGAGTGAATGCCCACGTGAAGAACTGACTGACTTCTGTTTTGGGCTTTCTCTATTATCCACCTTTCATTCTGAGCTAACCTCTTCAGTCTCAGTTGCTCAATAACATGGGGGAGTGCGTTTTGTGTGTGAGGAATCCCTCAATGGCCGCCACCGAATGAAAGGTCTCCAACTGGGAAGGGAACCTGCTTCCATCTCTCCCCAGCACCAGTCACGCGAGAGAACATCCCCATTGGCATCTGAGGTGAGGAGGCTCAGGACAGGAGTGTGGCTCCAACTGCCCCTGCTGGCCAGGGGCAATGTGTTCGAGTCCCCGGTTGTTTCTGTGTGGCCCCACCCTCTCTGTACCTGTCAGCCTCTCACTTTCAGGTAGGGTGCAAGGGAGTCTTCTTCCTTGAGGACAGTGGGGTCCCTGAACTGGCCACACAAAGCAAATCAACTTTAAACAGAGGCCAGGATTCTGAGTCATGTAAATAGTGAAACAGATTGTTTTATTCATTTATTTATTTTCCAATGGCTTTAGGGGGTACAGATTTTGGTTACATGGTTGGATTGTATCGTGGCAAAGAAGTCTGGCCTCTAACTGTATCCACCACCACGACCTGTGCACAACGTACCCCATGAGTGAGTTTTCATCCCTCCTCCTCCTCGCCCCCTGCTTTCTGAGTCTCCAGTGTCCATTATCCTGTTCTCTCTGCCTTTGTAGATCCTTGGTTTAGCTCTTGCTTGTGTGTGAGAACATGCGGTGTTTGGTTTTCTGCTCCTGTGTTAGCTCACTTAGGGTGATGGTCTTCAATTCCATTCAGGTTACTTTATTATTTCATTCTTTTTGGTGGTTGAATAGTATGCCATAGTGTATAGACGCCATGTTTTTATGTAAGAAAAAAGTTCTTATGTTCAATTAAAAGAAGGTCCTAATAAAGTCCTATTAGGGCTTTTCTCTTAACAGCTAAATATAAGTATTATTGAAATAATGAGAAATGGCTGTTAATGAGTACAAGGTGCTTTCTGGAATGATGAAAAATACTAAAATGACACATCAGGTATGGCTTGATCTAGGTTTGCTGATGACCTTGGGACTTTTTTAAAAAGTGATTTACTCTGCCTATTATGTAGTTGGCTTTATTGTTAGGTTCTTATTGGTGGCTTTTGGAAGTCCCAAGTTTCTAGGTTTACATCCTTGAGGGGTCAAATCTCCCTCTCATACTAGTTCCAGGAAAAGTCGTACTGTGTTTCATTGGCTCTGTTTGGTTCATGTGCCTATCTCTGAATTATTCAACGTGGTCACTGGAAGACAATGTGCTCTAATTATTTAGGCCTGGATCTGTGGGTGGAGTTCACATGGGCTGGAAGGGGGGATGCAGAGGAAAGTTAGGGTGTCATCACCAGAAAAAGGATGAGTGCTTGGGACCAGAAAAATAGGTCAATATTCCCATGTCTCCAGTTGTGAGAATGTGAGCAGTTCAGGCCACAGGGACACGGGAGATCCAGGCAAACAAGCTGCATCTCCTTCCTTCCCAGAAATCTGCCTGGGCTGGGATGTGTGAGCGGGAGACAGCCTGAAGCTGTGTTTCCCTGACTGAGTTTGTGTCCTGCTTTCCTAAAACAAGCAACATCTATCGCTCGCCTGACAACCCGGGCCTGCTGTCCACATTAGAGGCAAACAAGATGGAGACCCGAGACGGCCCAGGACCACAGAGAGGAGACACAGTGACATCCAGGCAGGGCCTACTCAGCCAGTCGGGTCCCTGCCTCTCTGGGCAGATCCTGTTTGAGAGGTGGCACTGGCCTCCGTCACACCGCCTGCTTCACTATGTAGACACGGGTATGCCACTTACACCCTGAGCCTGTGCATTGGGCTAGGAAAGTGTGTCTCCCTGAATTGTGTACAAGGGCCAAAGGGCCTAACGACTGTTTGACCTTTCCCGCCTATTTCTACAATCTGGGTAAATCTCCATCCTTCTCCGTCCGTCGTGGCCTGCAACCAAGGGGGCTGTCCCCTCCAGATGGTAACTCCTAGTTTCCACACCTGCTGGGGTCCATTTGGGGTTGGCCGTGCAGAAGGAATCAACTTCAAACAGAATTACAAATAGTGTAAATAGTGAAAAAATCCTTATATCCTAATATAAGGAAAACATTCTTATATTCCATTAAAAGAAAGACCTAATAAAGTCCGATTAGGATATTCTCTTAACAACTAAGGATAAGAATTACTGGAATCATGGAAAGTGACTGCTGAGTACAAGGTGCCTTTGGGGATGATGAAACGACACTAAAATGAAGAGTCAGGTATGGCTTGATCCAGGTACTGGCAGGAGATTGGAGGGCTAGGGAAGGGAGAATCTGGGATGTTTGTTCCCCGTGCGCTCTTGGGGTCTGCCTCTGGCTGTGTCTGCGTCCCCTGTGACTCTAGTTCCTGCCGGGTGACCTCTGTCCAAGACTCCACTCTGATGGGATTTCAGGTCTTTCCCTTCTCCACTTGCCCATTCAGATTGAGACATTGTCCTTCCATTTCTTACCATTGGCTGTCAGCCTCACTATTTTATTTTCTCCATACATAGTTCCTTCATAAAAGGGTCTTAAACCATTGGAGTCAGGTCCCTTCTTCCTGAGGTTGGCGCATATACAAATAAAATTTACCTCTAATAGTAATATAATACTACATAACAGTGGAGAGCAGCTGGAGAGTTGTTATTTTTATCTTTAAACATGCTTGAATGTGTGGAAACATTTCCAGAACAGGTGCCTAGAACCTAGAGCTCTCGTCTCGTGAACCACCTCAGGGTAGCTATCTGAATGGATGTTCGTCACCCTGGCTTTAAGGTGTGTATTTCCTCCGAAGACAGACATTCTTGTACAAAACCACAGTGCAACCTCACAGCCAGGGAGTCTCCGCAGCTGCGTTACTACTGTCCAGTCTCCACGCCTTCCCACACTTGGTACCTGCCGTTGTCCCAGTCTCTCCCTTCCGATCATGAGCCTCAAGTTCAGGACTGCACACTGCTCAGTTTCCACAGTTCTTTATTGCCTCCCGACCTTCCCATGCACGCCATGGTTTTGATGCTGTGGAAGGTGACAGGCTGGTCATTTGGGAGCACGTCTCTCCGTCTGTTTGTCTGCGGTTTTTTTATTAGCATCCGAGGCTGCATCTGGGACAAGAGCACCCCTGATGGGAGGCTCTGCTCCCGCCTCTGCATGTATCAGGTTGCACAGGACTCAGAGGTGTCTCGGCAGTAATGATGTCTGCTTTGATCACTTGATTAAGGTTGCGTCTGCCGGGCTCCTCTGCGGTGAAGTGACGCTTATTCCCTTTGAAATTAATACATATTTTGTGAAAAGGTGTTCAGAGACTGCGGGAACATCCTGTTCTTCATTAGAATTTCAATATGTCACGCATGAGTCTGTCGTGGGGTGAGTTCATGGGTTTTTGTTGTACTCCCTTGCTTATATTTCATGACTGTAACTGTAGGTTTTATGGGAGCCATTCTGCGACAGCTCCTGTGTCGCTTTGACACATCCTCATAATTCTTTGAGCACTGCATGACTTCCTGGACATAAGACCTTCTAGGATCCTCTTCACCTTCCCTGCCCAGGTTCTGGAGTCAACTCAGGTACTTTTAGTGGGAAGTGGTGTTTAGAAGCCATGATCTTGACTCTGGATGTGCTTGTTACCATTTGGGCACTCCAGACCCTCTTGAGGACAGAGCCTGGAGATAGTTGTCCACCTGTTGATCTCTCTGTGTCTGGCTCTGTCTCTGTCTCTATGTCAGTCTCTGCCTCTCTCCCTCTCTCCATCTCTCTCTTTCCCTCTCCCTCTCTTCTCCTCTTCTCCCTTCCTTCCCTCCCCTCTCCTCTCCTCGCCTCTCCTCTTTTTCTCTCCCTCTCTTTCTCTTCTCTCTCTTTCCCTCCCTCCATTTCCCTCTCTCTTTCTCTCTGTCCCCCTCTCTATTTCTCTCTTTCTCTCCCTCTTCCTCCCTCCCTTACCTTCCCCTGTCCTCCCCTTCCCTTCTCTCCTCTCCTTTTCTCTCTCTTTCCATCTCTCTCTTTCTCTCCTCTGTCTTTCCCTCTCTCAATTTCTCTCAATCTCTCTGCCTCTCCCCTCCTCCCTACCTCTCTCTACCTATAGTTGTCTACTGTTATCTATCATCTATCTATTTTAGTTAGCTACTGCTATCTATCTTCTATTATCTTTCATCTATATCTATCTAACTACCTCTTTTATCTATCTCATCCATCTATCTACCTACCTACCTACCTACCTATCTATCTCTCTACCTACCTATCTATTATCAATCTATCTCATCTCTATCTATCTATCTATCTATCTATCTATCTATGAGTTTATCAGTCACACACAATAGCTTTCCTGAAATACTACACACACACTTAAAAATGAGTGCTTACACGTCATCTCACTCAGGGTTCTCCAGAGAAACAGAACCAGTAAGATACATGGATATAGAGTATACTGGAGGAGATTTGTTCCCTACATCCACCAAGGTTTATCTTGAGATAGAAAGTTACAGCATGCTCTTTTGCCTCAAAATGTGTAGACTTTCTAAGAAGACAACATGGCAAAGTTCACACAACTGAGACTACAGACCAGATGCTGTCCTTTCCTTCGTGCTTCTAGATGGTTCCATTCAATGCCATTGGGAGGGATCAGCAAGGTAGAGATAATGGAGATGTGATGGGCTGGGGGAGGGGGTCAGAGATCGGGAGTGGCATGGAAGGTGGCACTTGAGGTGGGGAAACTCAGGATATTGCAGCTTGAATGGGGAGGGAGGGGCTGGAGCCTGAGTGGACTGAGGAGGAGAAGGCTGGGAAGGAGCTTGTGTGGGCCATAAGAAGGAAGTTACAGACCCCAAAGTAGGAATATGGAATGACCCCTCGGTGCTGGAACAGAATTTGAGATGTCAGGGAAGATAGACAGATGATAGACAGATGAGATAGGATGGATGGATAGATGAATGGATGGGTGGATGGATAGATGGATGGATGGATAAGATAGATAAAAGAAATAGATAAGATAAATAGGGTGAATGGATAGATAGGACTGGGTGGATGGATAGGTAGGTAGATTAGATAGATAGGATGGATAGATAGAGATAAGTCGAGAGATAGATAGGATGGATAGATAGATAAATAGATAAGATAGATAGAGAGAGATAGATAGATAGAAGAGATAGCTAGGATGGACAGATTGATGATAGATGCGATAGGATGGATAGACAATAGAGATAAAATAGGATGGATAGAAGATAGATGATAGATGCGATAGGATGGATAGACAATAGAGATAAGATAGGATGGATAGAAGATAGATGATAGATAGATAGACAGATAGGATTAATACACTTGTTTACTCTTCACAGTAACCTCAAGAGATCAGCACAATTGTTATTCCTATAATTGGGGAACAGAGAATGTTCCAGAATATGGCATTGTTCAGAAGGTGCAGATTGGAAGCTGGGTTTGGACCCAGCCAGTCTGTCTCTGTGGTCCTTTCTCCATGTGCTATAACCACCATGCTATAAGTGCCCTCGCATGTATGTGAGGCTAATTCATGTAAATTACAGCAAGTGTAAGAAATAAAAGGTTCCAGATAGCCTCCCTTGTGTCCAGACTAGACTTCCTGTATAACTGTGGTACACAAAAGTATGACAACTTGCACATGCAGAGGTCAGACATACAATGACATTAAAAGTACATGATTTAAGCTAACTAGAGTTATGTAACATAAGAAAAGACATAAATCAAAGTACCTTATCAGCCAGGCTCGGTGGCTCAGCCTGTAATCCTGTGCTTTGGGAGGCCAAGGTGAGTGAATTGCCTGACCCCGCGGGTTCGAGACCCGCCCGGTCAACTTGGTGAGACCTCATCTCTACAATAAATCAAAAATTAGCCAGGCGTGGTAGTGCATGCCTATAGTTCCAGCTACTTGGAAGGCTGAGGTGGAAGGATCGCCAGAGCCTGGCAGGTGAAGGCTGCAGTGGCCAGGAGCATGCCACTGCACCCCAGTCTGGGTGATAGAGTGAGACTCCAACTCAAAAAAAAAGTACCTTATCACCAGCTTTTGAGAGATTGAAAAGCTTCATGGAGTTGCCAGGGAAGAATATTAGCTTCTTGAAGGCAAGTCACAGATTAGGACTAGGTAGACAGCAGAGGCATTTTCAGGGACAGACGAGTCAAGAAAACATTGTTTAAAAGAGGACAGGATGGCTGGGCTCAGTTTCTCAGCCCGTAATCCCAGCTCTTTGGGAGGTGGAGGCGAGTGGATTGCCTGAACCTGCGGGTTCATGACCAGCCTGGGCAACTTGGTGAGACCTCGTCTCTCCAATAAAATAAAAAATTAGCCAGGTGTGGTAGTGTGCACCTGTAGTTCTGGCTACTTGGAAGACTGAAGCAGAAGAATCACCAGAGTTCAGCAGGTCAACAGCCTGGGTGACAGAGTGAGACTCTGAATAAAAATAAAATAAAATAAAATAAAAAGGCAGGGACTAGCCAGACCCAGGAGCAGCTGGGGTTCGAATAGGGCCTCAAGGACGTTCTGCATCCCTCACTGTGGCTTGCTTTGAGGCTTCCTACCCTTACTTGGGACTTCTACATCATGGGAGATGAGGCTGCCGAGGGGTCCTGGGTCTCACATCTCAGGAGAGTCTTTGGTTTCCTTGGTTTACATACGAACATTCCAGAGAAAGACTCTGACTGACTGGCTTTGTGTTGTGTGTCCACACTGGATACAGGGTTACATACTCACATGCTCATGGCACCCAGGTTTACTTGGAATAAGCCAGGTTAACTGGGCTATGAGGAATTGGTGATCCATGCTGTGTCTGTGGGCTGTCATCCAGTGTAGATGTGGGAAGAATGATTCCAAAGCCTCCTTGTTCATGTAAACCAGGAAATTGGCATTTTAAAAATGCAAAATGGCTAAGTTTTCAAGTTTGGGCAACTTTTTTTTTTTTTAAGTTAGATGCTTTGTGTCTGGATTATGGCCCTGGGACAGCCAATTTTCCATATCTGCCTTTGACCACTTAACTCTGGTGAGAAGTATGAGATACTAGAAGTGACCCAACTTGGACACAGTTGCCTGGTGTCACAGCAGGAAGATCCACACAGACATTCAAGCTCCCATCCAACCCACATATTGGAGTGTGGGGAAGAACCCTTCCCAGAAGAAGTGATGCATTGACACCAGAGAAGGAATGCTGGGCTCACCAGCATCCACTCTACAGGCTCCCAGTGTACTTGGGAGAGATAGGGTGGAAGGAAAAAATATGTCAGACAAGGCACAGAGAGGAATAAGGCCAAGAGGGACAGTGTTATCACTCTCAAATGATGCTGCTTTTCCAAGAGGGGCAGCAGCTTTCCTAATGCTACTTGTGGCTGATGTCTGGGAGGAGTCTTGCTCTTTCTTTAATTTTTAAAATACATGTTTCTCAACCACAGCACTGCTGACATGTTGGACAGGACATGTTGGACGCTGGGGTGAGGGGTGCTCAGGGCAGGACCAGATGCCAGTAGCGGTCCCGCCCCCCTGCTACCACATGACAACTAGAGTGTCTCCAGTCATTGCCAAACCTCCCTGGGTGCATTGAGAGCCTCTGCTCTACATGCTGCCCACTGTGTATAAAGCACTTCCTGCAGCAAAATATTGTTTTAAACTTTTGACTTGGAAATAATTTTAGACTTTCAGGAAAGTTGCAAAAACAGAGCACAGAATCTCATGTATTCACCTAGATTCTTCCAAATAAACATTTACTAGATTTTTAAAATCATTCTCATTCTCTCTCTCTCTCTCTCTCTGCTTCTTCTCTCTGTCTCTCTCTCTCTCTGTTTTTCTTCCTCCCTCTTTCCCTCTCTTTTCTTTCTGTCTCTGTGTTGATAGATACACAGATCTACTCTGTAGATAGATCGATAGGTAGATAGATATTTATATATGTGTGTGTGCAATTTCTCTGAACTAATTACAAATAGTCACACATGATACACCTTGAGTGTGTATTCCTTAAAACAAGGCCATTCTCTTATATAACCACTTAACACTGCTCAGAATCAGGAGAATGACATCACCTCAGTGCTATGACTTATCTATTGGCTTCATTCAAATGTTCCCAATTCTTCCATTACTATCATTTACAGCAAAGGAAACAATTTTTTTTTTTGGTCCAGGATCCAGTCCTGGGTCTTACGTGTCATGCCTGATTAGTGTCATCTCGTCAGAAGTGATTCCTCAGCCTTCTTGTCTTTCATAACCCTGATGTGCTTGAAGAGTACAGGCAGGATTTTTGGTAGAATGTCCCTCAATTTGATCCGCATTGATTCAGAAGGAATAGTTGCACTCATTTCGAATTGATGTGGCCCTTCCAGGCAGTGCGTTCTGAATCTGGATGATGGTGTGTTTGGTGTAGTCTTCATATCACTGATGTCACCATTTTCCCTGCAGGGTCCACTCTGACCCTCAGTGTGCAGGAGCACCCACAGTCCTCCCTGTCGGAACCCGCTCTGTTCTCCACCCCTTCAGTTCTCTCTGGGATATCCTGACCCCATGTTTTTTGTTCTTCTTCCTCTGCCTCTTCATAGGGTCTTCCTGACAGGCACCCGGGCACAGCTGTCTCCCAGGCATGGGCTGGGGGAGGGGATCTCGCTCCCAGTTCCCAGCATGACAGAGACCGGGGAACTGTCACAGGACTCCATGAAAGGTGAGGGAGCATGGGGCTCTTGTATGCTCGTGGGTCCAAGCCCACTCTAGGCTCTGAAGTCTGACCCGTGCTGCTGTATCCGAGTATCACAGGTCACATGAGTCCCTTTCCACACCCTGCCTTCTGTGAGGGTTGAGGGAACATCAGGTCTTCTTGCTTCTCCATTTGCTTGTTGATCCCGGCATGACCAGCTCTTCTCAGCTGTCATGCTCCTGGAGAAAATGCTTAGACCTACATGCCTGCATGTGCACACTCACACATTCACACATGCACCTTACACACATGCGTACACTCATGCTCCTGAAAACATATGCATGCTCATACACACACTCACACATATGCTCATGCACATTCACGCATGCACTCACCCACACACTCATGAACACACATACATGCTCATGCATGCACTCACATATGCATATGTACACATTTACACATGTACCTCATACACTTGTACACTCACATGCTCATGAACATATATGCGTGCACATCATCACTCACACACATGCTCACACATATTCATACATACACCACCCACACACTCACACACTTATGAACATGCATGCATGTTCACACACACACACACATGCTCACGTACACATCCACACACGCACCCACTCACCCATACATTCACATGCTCATGAACATACCTGCATGTTCATACGTGCACTCACACACATGCTAACACACACATGTACCCACACACGTTCACATGCTCATTAACACATGTATTCATACTAACCCATACATTCACACATGCACCTCACATACACACACACTTGTATGACTGCACGCTCATGAACACACATGCATGCTCATGCACTCACACACATGCTCACATACACACTCAAACATGCACCCACACACACTTACATGTTCATTAACATGCATGCACACACATGCTCACGCAAACATTCACACATACATCCACACACACACTTGTATACTCACATATTGATTAACACATGTGCATGTCCATACATACACTTGTGCACACAGAGACATTCACATATGGACACAGGCATGCACACACTCACACACTTGCGCACTCTTATTTACACACATGCACACATACACATTCATTCACACATGTATACACACTTGCACATGCTCATTAACACACACATGCACACTTATGTACTCACATGTGCACCCCTCATGCACTTATACTCACATGCTCATTAATGCACACATGCACTCTTACACACACATGTATGTTCACGAATGCTCATTAGCACACATTCACACTCATACATGCACATACATTTTTACTAACACACACGCGCCTACATATGCACACACTCTGTCACACATTCATTAACACACATTTTCACACTCATTCACGCACACGTGCATGCTTACTAACACACACATGTACCTACTCATGCATACACTCTGCCACACACTCATTAACACGCATGTGCACACTCATACATGCACGTGCATACACCCTCAGGACTAGCCATTAGGCTTTAGGCTCAAGGAACTAGGTCCAGACTTAAGAATGTTAAAAAGTGCCCCCTCCATGGGGGGCACAATCCTATAATACATATACTGGCATGACCAAGCAGACCATCAGATATCTTCAGTCAGGTTAATGGTGTCTGCACACTTTTCTTCAAGAACATGGCATACTTGGTTTATAGAGATGTGGCTGAACTACCTCTCTCTCTCTCTCTCTCTCTCTCTCTCTCTCTCTCTCTCACACACACACACACACACACACACACACACACACACACACAAAACTCATTTTGGAGAATGTTCTGAAAGAAAGGAAATATGCCCAAGAGGTATATTTAAAGTTCCTATCTTCAAAGACAGAAAATTGCTAGTAACTTTTAAATCAGCATTTTCTAATTTGCAGTCTGCCCTGTATGATCCTCAATACTTTTGGCATATATTAGTATCATATGCACTTCCATTTACTTAATAACAGTTTTTCTCTATTTCAGATCTTTTAATCTGAGCTTTGCCCTAAGCAATCATTTCCATGAAAGTCACTGTTTTACATACTAATTGCATTTCCCCCCAAACATTAAGATAAATACATAACTGATAGCATATTTAAGGGTCCTTCTGTGTTTCACCCCAGATTATCTTACATCTTGCACTTGAGCAGACCCTGGCCTCAGGCCTAGATAGAGAGGGGACCGGCAGATCGGATATCAGCTGCCTTTTCTCCCATGATTGGAATCTCTAGATTGCATCCCAGTCCTATAACTTGGGGCGAGAACTTCCAGAAAAGCTGGAAGAATCGCTTTCTGAAATTATCTGAAAGGACAAAGAAAGGAACAACCTTATTAAACCAAGTGGGACATCTGGTGACGGGACACTGAGAGTAACGAGTTACTACAGAGAGTCAGCTACACTGAATCGTTGTTACCCAGGAAGCACCCTCCTTGCCTAACCGGGTGTTGAATTTCTAGACCAGGACGTTCCTGGGCTCTGGGCAACCAATCAGGATCCAAGTCAGCCTTTCCCAACTTTAAGCATCTGTGCCCTTTTCAAATAAATATAAAAATCCAGTGACTTTTTTTTCCACTTCTTCTTCCAGAGGAGGCTTCTCCTGTTCCTTAAGTGTCCTGCTCTCTGTCTTCTCTGAGCTAAAAGAGCCACAGATAGATAAATGTTGTCTATTATCATTCATCTAGCCTGAAACACAAGCAGTTTCTCAACTTCACCATGTAAGTGACGCAATATGCATTGTAACACTAAACATTTTCTGATGGAGACAATTCCCACTGCCCCATGGAGAACTGCTGTCCCAAATGGAAGTGTAAGAAAAAAAAAGCAAGCCCACCTAAGTGGGGAGTGTGGTGGACAAGACCACCGCCCTCCTGGTGAAGTGAGGGACTGCAGCTTCTAGACCTTGGAAAGAGCAGGGCCACCTGAGCGCCCAGGGAGTCCCCCTCGGAACTCGGAACGCTGGCGGGACCTTCCTATGACCTGAGCTTGCTGCAGGGAGCAGGTGTCAGAATTCTTCAGAGAGAACATCTAAGAAAAATTGACTATCCAGAGATGGGATCAGACTCGCCATAGTGAGGCCACTGATGGATCACTCTGAAGTCAGCCACCTCTCTCTGATCTGGGCGCTGTTTTAACCCTATCACTCAGGGTTTCTGTCTCCACCCACGAGAGGCCAGCACCACCCACTTCGCAGCTGAACTGCCGAAATGTCTCCACACCCTGCCAGGTGCCCGTTTCCTCCAGGTGGGTGGTTGTGGAGGTGCAGAGCTGCCGGCGGCTGTGCCCGGGTGAGAATGCAGATCAGCTGTGGGAGGAGATAGTACTGGCAGGCCGGGGAAGCAGAACCAGGTGGTGGGAAGGAAAGTCCTTGGGGACGGGTGTCTGGGGCTGAGCCGCCTGTTTTCCCCAGGCTTGAGTGCCCTGCCGTCCTGCAGCTCTGTGCTGTGTTGGGTTCTCCCTCACATGCCTGTGCTGGTGCATGCCCTGCCTGTGCTCAGATCCACCCTTTTCCATTGTTCACTTATGGATGGCAGGGAACTTCCTGCCCAGGTCCCCGTGCCTTCTGGCTTCTGGACACTCTCCAGGCCACTATGGGGCAGGGAAGGAGGTGTGAGGAGGCTGAAGTGGAGAAGCCACAGTGCTTATGTCCTCATGCTGCTTTGCTTCCTGTGCGACTTGTGGCAGTGGCCGGGTCTTCTCAGCAGCTCTGGCTGCCCCAAGTCTCATTTCCTCTCCATGGCTGACCCTGGCCCCTGGAGGTTCCCTGAGCTCCACCTGAGAGCTCTATCCTCTTCTCCTAGGACTGGCAGTGGCTTCCCACTGTAGCTGGTATCTGTGTGTTCCCCCATTCATCTTTGGCTTCTTGACTCAATCCTTGTGTGCAAGTCTCTCTGTTGAAATAACTGTAGCTGTTTCTGCTCTTCTGGATAGACTCTGATAAAATAGCCTCTTTTTTCTTATGTACTTCCAGGGTTGCTTTCTGTTTCTTGCAGTCAAAGGAATCCTGGCCAACAAGGGTGGAAGGAAACACACTTAGAAGAAGTCCCTTGGACACAAGACCTGTCTCCCTCAGTCTCCTGCTGTGTGAAGGGAAGGGGCCAGCCTGCCCCTGACTTGAGCTGTTTTTGTGTCAATTAAAAAGGATCCACAATCCCTGCTCAATACCCAGTAGTTGTGAGAAGTGGGTCTGTCACTGTTTTTTCTAACTTGCTCCACTGAAAATTACATGCTCCAAGGATGCAGATTTTGTCTGTGTTGTTGATACTGAAACCCTAGTACCCAGAGCAGTGCTAGGCACACAGAACTATGTTAAATGAATACCATGATGCAGTGAATTGCTGCCAGTATTTTTCTTTCATAAGTAGAATAGACTGGAAACTTAATTCTAAAATTAACCAGGCATGGTAGAGCCTATAGTCCCAGCGACTCAGGATGCTAAGGCAGGAGAATCGCTTGAGCCCAGGAGGTCGAGACTGCAGTGAGCTATGATTGTGCCATTACACTCCAGCCTGGGCAGCAGAGCGAGATCCTGTTTTCTAAAATATATACAAAAACTCTGTTCTAAATAGAGTACATATCACATGGTAAATCTATGAGTTCTGTGTGTGTGTGTGTGTGTGTGTGTGTGTGAAACAACTTGCATTGTAAAATTCACTTTTTACTGTAGACCTTGATTTTTGAAAGTCTGAAAGCCAATGAGGGAGATTGGACAGACAACAGGGAAAAGAGAGTCTTCCTGGTCAAGCTTCCTGTTTTCCTCGACTTCCTGCTATTCCTGCAGCTCCGGGGTGGCCCTGGATTCTCCCTAGACATCTGTGCTGTGGACTGCCTATCTGTCCTCAGACCCAGCCATCTACCCTGCTCACTTTCTTTTTTTTTTTCCTTTGGCGTTGGCGATTGTGAGAATGAGAGAAAGAGGGAAAGAGGGGGAGGGAGAGAGAGAGAAAGAGAGAGGGGGAGAGAGAGAGGGAGAGAGGCTTGGACAACTGCTTAGATTTGAGCAGAAGACCCCTGCTCACTTTCAAGTCTGCTTTCTGTTTCTTGCAGTCAAAAGAATCTTGACCAGCCAGTGTGGAAGGACATCTTTGTCTGCCTTTTGGTGACAGCAAGGAGTTGTGTAAATCTGACCCCATAGTGTCTCCTCAGTGGCCCTCAGGGGGCATAGAGAATCTCCTTTAGAACCTGGGTCCTAGCCGGGCTCGGTGGCTCAGCCTGTAATCCCATGCCTTTGGGAGGCTGAGGTGAGTGGATTGCCTGAGCCCGCGGGT
>NW_007252792.1:263956-276330 GCF_000164805.1 Carlito syrichta
ACTGCACTCCAGTCTGGGTGACAGAGTGAGACTCCAACTCAAAAAAAAAAAAAGAACCTGGGTCCAAACCACCTCTCTGGCCTGGGACCTTGCAGCTCTTCCCAGGGTAAACCCTACTTTCCAGCCAACCCCAAAACCTTGATACCCTCATCTCAGGAAGATGCTGATTCATGCAGAAATGATTGCTTGTTCACAAACCTAGTAAGGTATTAACAAAAGATTTGGTCACAATGAATAAAAGTCACAGGGTAAATAGGTTTTATTTCTTATCTTCAATGCAAAATATAATTCCCCTCACCCTGTTTTTTTTTTTTCTTCTTTTTCTTAATGTTTCTCACCACAGCACAGGGACACCAGAAAACCTGTGTTCATTTCTAGCGTTTGCTCTATGCATAATTTCAAAGGACCCCGAGGTCCTTGAGTACTGGTATATATTTGTCTTATACAATAGGGTGGATCATTTCTTTTTCAATAAGAATTTTCTTTTGCTGGGGGAGGTGAAGAAGCTTGAACTTGTTTTATTCAGGGGAAACAGGTCTTCTTTTGAGTACTTGATCTTCATTTTCAGAAGTGGAGCTTATTTATAAACTCGCAGGTCTCCTATCATCTTTGTTTCCCAAGCTATGAAGGTCAGGGATCATTCTTTATGACAAAGGACGAATGTTCGGGAGACAGTAGAGCCTCTCTGAGAACAAACCCAAATGCATCTTCCATGCCTCCTCCCTGTCACCTCCCTGGGTTTTATTTTAATTGCCACGCTCTCCAAAAGCACGGTTCCTCTTCAATTATTCATGGTGGTATAATGTTTATGTGATCAGAGTAATTATTGTAATTATGCATTGTGAATTTTCATAATTAATGACTTCACTCAGGTTTCATTCAGCACAGACATTTCCAAAAGGGAATCTGGTGATTGCATCTGCTGGGGGAACCAGAATAAGGCACAACGGTGACCTGTCTTGGGTTTGGCTGGGCGGTGGAAGCTTGAGTCGTTCACCTCAGGGCAGAGGGAGGGGGGTGTCTTGAGGACAAGTGGAAAGAATGAGACCTGTTTCCAGGGCTGCAGTAGAGGCATCCGGACACCCCCAGCTTGGCATCTTCCTCTGTGAACCTGTGTGACACCACCCAGAGGTGTCGTGGGGGAACGGCCTGGTATACCAGTAGGAGCAGTGATGGGGAACAGACTCACAAGTGTCTCCTCGGGATGCTTTGGGCTGAGACTGGGGCTTGCTGAATTTGCTACACGTACCCAACAACCCTCAACAGTGGCCACACCCCTCCCCAGTGACTCCTGACCACAGGGTGCCCTTATGAAAACTCGCTTCAGTCAGCCCCCTCTCCCACTCCCGAAAAAGTATCAAATGCAGGCATTTGGGGAAATGGCTATCGGCACTCTAAGCTTGGGAAGACCCTTGATGTGTGGTGATGGATACTTGTCTTAGTCTGTTCTGGTCACCTTAACAAAATGCTGGAGACGGGGTTGCTTCTAAACAACAGAAATGTGTTTCTCGTGGTTCTGGAATCGGGAAGTCCAAGATGAAGCCACAGACAGGCCCAGTGTCTGGTGAGGGCCTGTTTTCTGGTTTAATTGATGGCACCTTCTCTCTGTATCCTCACATGGTGAAAGGAAAAACAAGCTGCCTAGGGCCACTTTGATAAGGGCATTCATCCCACTCGTGAGAGCCCAGTGCCCGTGACCTAGTCACCTCCCAGGGGCCTCGCCTCCTAATATCATCAACTTGGAGGGTAGGATTTCAGCACGTGAATTTTGAAGGGCCATCCACTTTCAGACCACAACCATCCTGTAGTCACACTTTAAATATTTATTTTAATGCCTCAATTTCCTCATCTTAGACTCGCATCTGAGGGACCAATGCTTGCTGTGAGCCTAAAATATATATATATATATATTTTTTGAGTTGGAGTCTCACTCTGTCGCCCAGACTGGAGTGCAGTGGCCGCTCCCGGCCACCGCAGCCTCGACCTGCTGGTCTCCGGCGATCCTTCCGCCTCAGCCTTCCGAGTAGCCAGAATTACAGGCACGCGCTACCATGCCCGGCTGATTTTTTTATTTATTGTAGACATGAGGTTTCGCCAGTTGCCCGGGCAGGTCTCGCACCCGCAGGCTCAGGTGGTTCACTCACCTCGGCCTCCCAAGGCGCAGGATTACAGGCTGAGCCACCAAGCCCGGCCTAAAATATATAATTTTATATAGCTGCCCACAGAGGCCTTTTCTCAACATTGTTCCTTCTCCACTTCAGACCTACTGGAGAGTAAGGCAGTGACCATTCCCATTTACAGATGAGGAAACTGAGCCATTTAGTGTCACATGGAAAAGAAATAACGACTTGAGAAAGAAAGAAGCCTTGAGTTTCAGACGTCTTAGCCTCCTCTCTGCAACAGCCTGTCTGGCCATAATTTAATTATTTACTTTTTGGGCTTTTCCCTCAATGCTAGTCATGTGCCTTTCAAATCCTTTTTAAAAAGGCAGCCTGGAAAAAAAAAATGAAGAAGGAAAATAAATGTTTGACATAAAATTCTTCCCGGTAATCAGAGATCAGTTCCAGTCTTTTGTTGTTTTTTCGATGTCAAGCGCCAACTTAATACCAAACGTAAGTTTTTCCCACACGGCCTTCTTGAACCTTTTTTTTTTTTAATTTTAAAGATGTGGGGTACAATTCAGGGTTAGGCATACAAATGTTCATTATGCAGCTACCTTTGTTAATGACGTGTGCCTCCCCTCCCCTGGCAATTTCCCACTCCTGCCAATCTCTTTCTTATGATAATTGTTCAGGGTCCGCTTATGAGTGAGAGCATGCAGTACTCAGTTCTTTGTTTCTGTGATGGATCATTCAGTATTATAGACTCAGTATTATGGTCTCTAAGTCTAAGTTGCTGTGAAGTTTGTAATCTTGTCCTTCCTTATGGCTGCCTATTGTGCTTTTCTGATCATATTGAGCTGTGTGTGGCACCATCTCTCCCTCTTCTCTGTCATTTCTTGAAGACGCAAACCTTACCTTGTGGATCTCTGTATCTTCAGGATGTTAGGAAATATCGAAACCATGATGAGGGGTGAAATGCTTCTTGAAAAAACGAGTAAGCATTGTTTTCCTCTGTCTCTTGATGCCTTCCTTCCTTGTGGCCAAGTCCCTTTGTCTTCTATATTTGCTGCTTAGAAAATATTTGCCGATTTGCCCTCAACTCAGGAGACAGTACTAGGGCTGACCCAGCGTTTAGACCATGCGTACCCAATTGTTAACCTCTCAGATATTACAATCAAGATGCTTTGGACTATGAGTTATAACAACTTTAATATAATCTGGCTTAAATGGTAAGGAAATGTATTACCTCAAAAACAGAAATTCCAGAAGTAGGGCATTTCCCTGGTTAATTAATATTGCGGTTTACATTTTTTTAATCCAGTCCTCTTTTGATGGACAGCATGGTTGGTTCCATGATCTTGCTATTGTGAATAATGCTGCGATAAACATATGTGTGCAGGTATCTTTTTGATAGAGTGATTTGAGTTCTTCAGGGTATATTCCCAGTAGGGGGATTGCGGGGTCATATGGAAGGTTGATTTTTAAAGCTTTTAGGAATTGCCATACTGATTTCCACAGAGGCTGCATACACAATGGAATATTATGCAGCCATAAAAAAGAACAAAATCATGAATTTCGCAGCAAGTTGGATGGAATTGGAGTTTATAATATGGAGTGATCTCTCACAGAAACAAAGATCTGAGTATCACATGTTCTCACTCATAAGTGGACCTTGAACCACTATCGTAATACTATAAGAAAAGGATTGACAGTGGTGGGAAACTATGGGGGGGCAGGGAAGGGAAGGGAGGTGGGATTAATGGTAGTCAATATCTGTCTGGGGACGGGGGGTCACACCTCATCGACAAGGGTACCTGCACAATGCATATTTGTATACCTAACCCTTAACTGTACCCCACAATTTTAAAATAAAAAATATGTTTAAAAGATATTGTGGTTTACTACTACCCTTAATAGTTAGGATCTTTCTGTCTGTCCCACAACATCCTCATGGCTGGTTTCACCCCAAGACTGATTGTTCTCATGGTCACAGGATAGATGACTATGGTATTTAGGGGGCGTGATTGGTTTATGGCCGGAGGGAGAGACCAGCTTTTCAGAGCTTTCTCTCAAGGATGAGGGAGGGGTATCCCAGCAGTTAGTTCCCTCTGGCCATGTTTCTGGTCATATTTGGAGCACTGAGTCACTCCTTAGCCAGCCATTGAAAGGTAAAGGTAGCTGGATTCACCTGAAAGGGATCAGAACGACACCCTGGACCTGAGAGTGGAGTTCGTCTTCAGTAAGGTTGAAGACTGTGAGCATGGAGAGACAGACGATGGAGGGAATTCACATCTTTCTCTACCTTGATTCATTTCTTAATTTAGCAAATCTATTTTTAAAATCTCAGGGTTTGATATACTTTTACTGTGCTCTTCCAACGGGCATTTAAATAAATACACAATAGCAGAAATAGAAGATGTCTATCTGCGTACCATTTTCAGACTCACTGCGTTTCGACGGGACACCCCAACCTGCCTAAAACACACCCCGCCATCATTACATGGGGCGAATCCCACGTTTTTATGGATGTTGGAGATGCAGCTGTAATTCTGCCAGATAGTACTTTTTTCTTCCAATTGCAGTGTGGCCTATATAAGTTTTTGCCTTTTTAAATTTTAATGATTCAATAGAAAGAGTCAAGAACCTGTGTTTGGGGGCTGCACCAGCCAACTTTTCACTTGGCGCCGGCTTGAAATGAAGAGTAGAAAATGGAATAAATACCTGCAGTGAAGGGGATAATGTGGTATCGACTGCTTGGCTCCAGTTAATTTTCTGTGCTATGAACACCATGCCGCAGTTGGACTGGGCGCAATGGCCTCCCGCCAGCATGGGGCCGGTGGCTGTGACTATTACAGGTTTGTCAACTCAGAAGGGCTTTAGCGCGGAGCCAGATTTATTTAACGTCATAAATGGATTATTGGATGACTCCTTGGTCTTGCCTCTGAGTAATTGACGGCCCCGAGCCTGGCTTCAGGTCTCTAATAAGCTTCGCGCTCCTCGGGATAGCGACTGTTTTGCCTTAATTAATGTGGCATCTTCCCCGTTACGGTCTTGTTTGGGGTTAATATTTAACTGGGGCTTGCACACGCTAGCTCAGAAGGTGTTGCGGACTTGAACTGAGAAGGTCTGGCTTGAATTTTTAATTGTCCCCCACCCTGTCCCTTGAGAGTATAGCAGTGTCTCCTGGTTGCAGGATTCTTTTTTTTAAGATTCAGCAGCATCTCATCTGAACTCTAAAAAAATTTTTAATTTTTATTTATTTATTATTTTAGAGACAGAGTCTTGTTCTGTCACTCAGACTAGAGAGCATCATAGCTGTGGTGCGATCATAGCTCACTGTAGCCTCGACCTTCTAGACTCAAGGCATCCTCCCGTCTCAGCTTCCCAAGTAGCTGTGACCACAGGTATGCGTGCCACCACTCCCAACTAATTTTATTTTATTTTTTTTGTAGCGGCAAAGTCTCGCTAGGTTGTCCAGGATAACCACAAACACCTCGCCTCAAGTGATCCTCCCACCTTAGCCTCCCAAGGTGCTGTGATGACAGGCGTGAGCCACCATGTTCAGAGGTCATTTTATTTTTTATCTGACACCCAAATGATTCTAAGGGTAAAAAAAAAAAATCTCCGAGTATAATGATTTCTTTCCATTTTAAAACCTAATCCTTTACTCTTGACCTGATCAATTCCCTTAGAGACCTAAAGCTTTGAAAGCAAAGTATGGGGCCCTGCTCCATCTGCGACAATTCAACACTCAAACAATACTTATCCATAAAGCAGAGGGAAGAACTTTGAGGAAAATATCTATTTTTCTCCAACGATGACTTCAATAACAGATGCTTAGAAAAACAGGCCCTCCTTCATTTTCATTTCCAGGCTTTGCTCGTGGCTGGTGTGACTGCCTGTGGGGTAAGCTGACCCGACTTTGAGCTAGGAACGTCGCTCTAAAGCCTACAGAGCATTTTCGGTTTTCAGCCCATTTTATCATCTCTCCTTCTGCCCCACACGGATTCTGGTGTTGCCAGGGAGCACTGGCAGGAATGCACATTGAATCGCACTATTCCCCCCCCCCCCGCCCCCGAAGGCCCAGTGTGGACTCCATTGTCCCAGGCACCAACCCCTCACCCCCTGTGATCGGGCTCCTCTGACCTCTCTGGCCTCAGCCCCTCCCTCCCGCCATCCCCGCCCCGTGCCTCAGCCACTCTGCGTTGTTGAATGTGCCAACATTCTTCCTACAGGGCAATTTGTTATTTGGATTTTTTTTGGCGGGGGTGGGGGGTTGTTGGTTTGTTTTAACTTTTATTTTAAAAGAGAGATTCATAGGAAATTGCATAAAATAGTTCAAAGAGTCCCTTGTCCCCTCTCCCTTGCCTGCCCCCCTCAATGATATATCTTCCATCACTGCAGAATAGCACTGGTGCGTGTGTGTGTGTGTGTGTTTATGTACACGCAACTCTCTGTCACTGCATCCTGAGTGTGACTGCCCATAGCTTCTGCTATACTGAAGATGCTGAACATCCAAGCTTCCTCCTGCTACCTCTGTGCCCTCCCACCCCTCCAGTGACACCAACCCTAGCCCCTGACGACCGCTGTTCTGTTCTTCCTCTCTGTCATTTTGTCATGTTGACGATGTCATATTCATCGAACCACGCAGCGTGGGACCGTTTGAGATTTGCTTTTCATGACTCCTTTTATTTATTCTGAAATTCCTTTTTAATTGTGTAAATAATTAATGAATCCATTCCCTTGAGGGGGAAGATGGACATTACAGATCGGGCTGGAGACCTCTTCGACCCCGCTGTGTGCATGCACGGGACCTCAGCCCACCTCCTTGGGGACTTTTCTCGATGGGAGTGGACCAGGGTTGCTAGGCTAGCACCGGGTATACAGCCTACCCGGCACCTACCTGGGTATAGACATGTGCTCAGGCATGCTGTTCCTGCTTAACTGGAAGACCCTTGAGGGCGAGGTTTCCTCTCTTTTCTTTAGTTTTGTTTACGAGCATTTCCCCAGCGTGATGCTGACTCTATCAGAGAGTAGTGTGCTTAATGTTTACAGCACCTGCATACATGTATGGCTTGAGATAATGTCCTCACAGTGGTTCACGTCAGTCTGAAGGCCCTTGGGTCCTGACTCTTGTCCCTGTGTTCACTGTCTCCCTTTCAGCCATTCCTCTGGGACTGTGACGGTGATTAATCTTCCAAAAACTCAAAACTGTACTGGAGATTTGGGTCGTGAGGCTTACTTTCCCAGGGGCTCTGTGCTGCCTGGGAGCCTGACTTTTAGGGCGCTGTATTTCACACCCTGAGATTTCCACCTTCCACTCCTGGATCTACGATTGACTAGATGACAGGAAACACCTGATCCCAAGGTGGTCCATGCGTACCTGGAGCCTGGTTTTGGAAAGGTGAGCAGGTCCCCTAAGAACCTAGTGTGAATTCAGCAGTGTTCACAGAATCCCCAGTTCCTGGAGACGTGACCCCAGGATGCTGTTAGGCTGAGCTGTTGATGCTTGTTCAGAGGTCAGATGAGAACCAGAGACGGAGAGATGGCTTCATGCAGAGAAAGTCAGGGAGATGCAGGAGAGAGGCTGTCGTCTTCCTCTCAAGCATCAAGGGAGGAGGATGCCTATCAAGCAGAGAGGACATTTCGTAGGAAGCTGGAGAGAATCCAGCAAGTATGTGTAGCTGGGTCATGTTGCTGCAAGCATAGCATAGAGATGTAACACCCTGGGATTGAGGCCCCAAAGCTGCCTGAGCCTGGCATCCTCCTCCAGGCCCTCATTCTATGAGATGTGGTCCTTACCTGGCTCCTCTTCTTGGATTTCTCTGAAACGTGACTGGAGGGTCACATAATGCTGAGATGCTAGCACGGAGCTGGGTATGCACATCCCAAACCAGGGAGAGGCCAGGATTAGGCACCAGGAGTTCCACCACAGAAGGCTCATGTTCAAACGATCAAGTCAGTGCAGTGCTAGACACAGTGGAAGGGTCAGCTCCTAGACCAGGCACAATAAGAAATATAAAACTCAAGAGAGGCAAGGGCAAGCGTGAACGATTTGGGGCAAATCCACAAAAAGAGCAGGCGGTGCTTTAAGGAGACAGACGTGAGTTCACCAAAGTCCATGGCCTGGCTCTGATGACTCTGTTCGCTGCAACTGGGTTTCTTTTGAAGGCTTCTGAGCAGTCTTTTGCTAGTTTGAAAGAGCAGCCTCCGAGATCAGAGACCGGGAAAAGTTCTGCATTCTCCCTCCCTGGGTTCTTGGTGGCAATGGTCAGGTGGAGGAGAGTACAGGGTATTGATTCAGGGTCTGGCCTCCTGAGCTCATCTAGGGCCTGGGAGCTTCCTGCGAAGCAAAGTCTATGGTTTCCCTGATTTGAAGGAGACATTATGATAGGAGAGAGAAAAGTACCTGCCAGTGTGCCCTCGTGCTTCCTGAATTATTTATTTTATGAATAAAGCTTTTCACATAAAGCAGAGTTGTGGTGGGCACTCTTTGGGGTGTTTGCCTGGGTTTCAGTGACATCTTTTCACTGAAAATGTTACGCTAAGAGGACACTGAGCAGCTCTACCTGTAGTGAGTGATCCTGGTCTCCAGGCTGTTCTAAGAATCAAGGTTGGACACCTGTTCCCAGCTGGACTGAAGAGATGTGTTCCTCTAGAAATCTAGAATCTTGTCTGATCCCAGGTTCTATCTGTGGTGGAGATGAGCTGATATCAAAACTGAGGGACCTGCTGAGTGTGATGTTTCCATCTGTAATCCCAGAACTTTGGGAAGCTGAGGCAGGAGGATCGTTTGAGGCCAGATTGAACAAGGTCCTTCTGAGCAACATAGCAAAACCTTATCTCTGCAAAAAATAAAACCTTAGCCAGCTGTGGTGGTGTACACCTCTAGTCCTAGCTACTTGAAAGCCTGAGCTGGGAGGATTGCTTGAGACCGTGAGTTCCAGGCCAGCCTGGACAACATAGCAAGACCCTGTCTCTACAAAAAAACCAAACAAAACAAAAAAACCTTAGCCAGGTGTGGTGGTGCACACCTCTAGTCCCAGGTACTTGGGAGACTGAAGTGGGAGGATCACTTGAGACTAGGAGTTTGAGGCCAGCCTAAGCAACATAGCAAGACCCCATCTCTACAAAAAAGTGAAACATTATCCAGGTGTGGTGGTACATACCTATAGTCCTAGCTACTCTGAGGCAGGAGGGTGGCTTGGGCCCAGGAGTTCAGGGCTGCAGTGAGCTACGATTGCGCCACTGCACTCCAGCCTGGTGACAGAGCAAGACCCTGCCTCAAACGGAAAGAAAAAGCGAAAAACAACTTAGGGGCCATAGTGGAACCTCCTCTCACTTTGCACATGGGGGAGAAGTAGATGGCACCAATGATGGAGGGGTCCTGGGCTGTGTGAAGGAGACAGAAACAGAGAAGCTTGGAGGTAGGGAAGTCAGCAGAGCCAGAAAGAGAAGATCAGGGCTGGGAGGAAAAGTCAGAGCCAGTGATCGAACCCAGAGAGCAGGGAGTCTTGAACAAGTCATTGTTGCCTGGTGCCGGTTGACTTTCCAGCCCTCACTTCCGGTTTCTGGCACGTGGCTGTGCACAGGGTCTCCCAGGCGCCCCTGAAGATAAGCCTCCGTTGTAAGAATGTGGTTCTTTGGCTTGCATCCCCCAAAGTTCGAAATACCTGACATTATTATTATGATGCCCATTATTATTGTCGGCATGGCCTGCCTGTCCAGTTTTTTTCTGTCTCCTTGTGGACCCCAGCATCTGCACGTAACTGCTGTTTCTGCCCTGGGAACCCTGTCTCTCCCTGAGCTGAAATATGTGCCTGGATATTTGAAGAATCAGTTATAAATGATGGGACGGGATGGTAGGTATTTGCATTTATTTATTTATTTGTTGTATTTATATTTTTAATAAACTGGATTTCACATACCGCCATTGCCACCAAAAAAAAAAGGAAAGACATTTTCAAGCATCAAAGGAAGCATCCATTTCATTTGCATTGATTTAATAAACAGTTGCAGAATAAGCCTGAGGGTGGGCTTCCAATCTCAGTGGTGTTTTTCTTAAGGTGGCTGACGTATGTGTGCACAACCGCATTTGTGGGTTATGTCAGATGGCCACTCAGCTTTGAACCTGAAATTAGTGAAGGGCCTGGGAGAGTGAAAGGGAATTTTTTCTTTACTTTTGCATTATGAGGTTGGCACAAAATAACTTTAGCGTCTTTGGAAGAAGCTAACAAGTATCCACCATGGTGCTTACCGGTCTTACTATTGTCTTTCTCACACATCAAGTATGGGTAAATGTGATCTATAGGCAAATAGTGGCAAAGCATGCAAAATCAGATTTCTTGGCCAATTTTCGCTCTGAGACCCAATCCACAGATGGAGTCCTCTGAGTGGATTTTTGTTACTCTCTGGAATCCCTTTAAATGTACTCAGGAGCCTAAAAATAATTTGCAAAAGGGCACTACCTTTGCCCAGAAGACACAGTTTTTTACTCAAGTCAAGCCAGGTCAAGAGGTATCACATGACTCTTCTGTGTCACAGATTTGCTAAAATAATTTTATTGTGTTCAGATTCTGTGAGATGCTAAGGGCAGACAAAGTCTTAAGGGAACGTATAGAGTAGTGAGAGACACAGGTACTTATTTGGAGCACTTTGTATGGGAAGGCTGATGCAACATGTCCACCGACACAATGACAGCACTTCAGAGCACCTCTGAAATGACTTAGATATTGAAGATCCGTGGACTGAGTGACAGTTCAGAGTTGAGTGGACTAGCCAAGATGAACTTGCCAAACTCGGTAGTCCCACCTCGGTGTTCATTTCAGACTGTTTCCGCTCAAAGCTCCCAGAGCTCTGAGGTTCAGAGATGGAGAAAGGCCAATGCCATGAGAAAAGCTCTTTGAATGGGGCAGGATGGACAGAAAGAAGTGTTGGTTTGGATGCGGGAGAGAGTTGGAAGGGTGGATTCTAACCTGACAAGGACATGAACCTACATGCCATGGCTGGATTGTCGTAGACGTGGCTGAGAGGAGCATTGAGGAACAGGTTGTTTGCCAACGAGTTCCCGTTGGGAAGGGGTGGGAAAGGGGGGGCTGCCCACTTGCTTTCTTCCAACCAGTCTTTCCTTAAAAGCATTACGTGTGGGATCTCTCAGCATGAACAGTGAGAGTTTGATTTGAAAGGAGAGACTTAGCATTTTAATTATTTGGATAGTAAACCACGCTGCAGTTACTCTGTTCCCCCTAACCTGCCCAAGCCCAGGAAGGCCTGAATCCCAAAGTGACTACCGTGCCTGAGATAACACGCTCTCTAAACCTTCAGTTTCCACCGAACTTGAGGATTCTGAGGCTCTGGGTTGTGGTTTTGTGGCTTTTTTTTTCATTCAAAATTAAATTATCTGGAATGACGAATCCACAGCTGTTAAACAGTGGGCATTAGATGACATTTAAACATCATTATCTTTTGCTCTAATGGAAGAATTGGCTGGTGATTAAAAATGAGACCTCCCAGCAGCAGCAATCTGAAGGACTGCCATTTGCAAATCACCTATTTTAAGAAGACCCCCCCCCAAATCAATTATTGGTGCTTTCAGAGAAAATGTAACACCAGCTTTATACGCATCTGGATTTTGCTGTGCCGGTTACTGGCAGAGCTCCTTAGTACAATCCTGATGGTGTGGTGCCTGCCTGTGTAGACAGTGCTTGAACTAACAGCAGGAGCCTGGTGATGCTCACGGTTATGATGTTACTCTCATTTCAAAGATTATCTCAAGGAGTCAGTCGTCCGTTTTCAGGGTTCACTTGAAACTCAATTCAGGTATTTAAAAATCTATTAACATGTGCAGTTAACATAGTCAATCTGAGTCTATACATAGTCAATCTGAGTCCATCCCTGTAGTGCTGGATTTGACACTAATGATGGCACTAATGATGGCAGGTTTCATTTTCCAACAAGTGATGTGGCTTTTTCCTCCCAGGAAAGACTTCCATCCCAGTGACTTCAGTTTAAAACATTTAGAAGTAACAACTTCAAGCTGGGCTCGGTGGCTCAGCCTGTAATCCTATGCCTTGGGAGGCTGAGGTGAGTGGATTACCTGAGCCCGCGGGTTTGAGACCCACCTGGGCAACTTGGTGAGACCTCATCTCTACAATAAATCAAAAAAATTAGTCGGGTGTGGTAGTGCGCACCTGTAGTTCCAGCTACTTGGAAGGCTGGAGCGGCCACTGCACTCCAGTCTGGGTGAAAGAGTGAGACTCCAACTCAAAAAAA